>NC_053126.1:29306579-29409079 GCF_010015445.1 Perca fluviatilis | reverse complement strand
GATACAGTATTAGGGGACCACTAAGGTCTATATAAAAGATACTTCAGATACAGTATTAGGGGACCACTAAGGTCTGTATAAAAGAGACTTCAGATACAGTATTAGGGGACCACTAAGGTCTATATAAAAGATACTTCAGATACAGTATTAGGGGACCACTAAGGTCTATATAAAAGAGACTTCAGATACAGTATTAGGGGACCACTAAGGTCTATATAAAAGATACTTCAGATACAGTATTAGGGGACCACTAAGGTCTATATAAAAGAGACTTCAGATACAGTATTAGGGGACCACTAAGGTCTATATAAAAGAGACTTCGGATACAGTATTAGGAGACCACTAAGGTCTATATAAAAGATACTTCAGATACAGTATTAGGGGACCACTAAGGTCTATATAAAAGATACTTCAGATACAGTATTAGGGGACCACTAAGGTCTATATAAAAGAGACTTCAGATACAGTATTAGGGGACCACTAAGGTCTGTATAAAAGAGACTTCAGATACAGTATTAGGGGACCACTAAGGTCTATATAAAAGAGACTTCAGATACAGTATTAGGGGACCACTAAGGTCTATATAAAAGAGACTTCAGATACAGTATTAGGAGACCACTAAGGTCTATATAAAAGAGACTTCAGATACAGTATTAGGGGACCACTAAGGCCTATATAAAAGATACTTCAGATACAGTATTAGGGGACCACTAAGGCCTATATAAAAGAGACTTCAGATACAGTATTAGGGGACCACTAAGGCCTATATAAAAGAGACTTCAGATACAGTATTAGGGGACCACTAAGGTCTATATAAAAGAGACTTCAGATACAGTATTAGGGGACCACTAAGGCCTATATAAAAGAGACTTCAGATACAGTATTAGGGGACCACTAAGGTCTATATAAAAGCATCCAAAAAGCACCATGTCATAGGACCTTTAAACCTTTGTGCTATGCTTGCTTTCTTATTTCCAGGCTGACTGCGAGGCTTGACAAAGACGACAGACTACCAAGCTTCATTCAACTTTTCCAGACTTTACTCCTCGGGAACAAGCTGCCCTCCATCCTCTTGCTGTCCGGTGGAAATATGTGTATCCTTTCCCCGGCCCTTCTCTTCTTCCTTCTTGCCTTTTATACCCCGCTATGCCTCTTTCCACCCATGGATTGCTCAAACTTGTGTCCACACCAGTGCATTTGTTACGAGCACGCTGACCTGGTGGACTGCCGCGAGCGGGGGTTCCAGCATGTTCCCAGGGGCCTCCCACACGCCACGTGGCTGCTGGAGCTGGGAGGAAACAATCTGAGCCAGATCGGCGCCGGAGCCTTCGCTGGACTCTGGTCCCTGCGGGTGCTGGTGCTGACCAACAGCCAGATACAAGAACTGCAACCACAGGTAGGAACGCAGGGACAGGGGGACTTTAAAATGGAAAAAAGCTAGGGCTGCACGCAATGAGGAAAATATACAATATGCGATAACATTGTTGAATATCGCGATAACGATATTACTCGCGATAAATAAACAGATATTAAAATGTACTCAGTTCTGCGGCTTTCAGTGTTTCTGCTAAAATACAACACATTGCTGGTTGAATTTTAATGTGCACTTTTTTTACTGATTTCTTTCAACTAACACAGAAAGTCTCTGAGTGTCTTGCAACCTTTCGCGATTTGTTTATTGCGCCAGTTGATATCACGATGACGATTTCACACAAAAAAAAGCGTTAAATGTTTTGAAGAAAATTCCTGAAAATCGGGGCACCCTGTTGGCTCAATCAATCAATCAATAAAATTTATTGAAAGTGTAAAATCACCATTAACACTGCCTCAATGTCCACTCGTGTAACCAAGTTCTTCTTTTTAGATTTTTCTTTTTTTGAATTTTTCTTTTTCCTTTCACTCATTTATTTTCTCTGGGTTGGCAATTACGTTTAAGTATTTCATTTAAAAAATTCTTTAAATCAGAAAAAGATGCATATTTGTTGTGCTGTATTATGTACACCAATGTGTTCATAATAAAAATTTGAATAATAAAAAAAAACACTGCCTCAATGCACTTTACAGTTAAAGGAACACATAAATAAAATCAGTATCATTCCATTTGAGCTTTATTAGGGTGCTGAATGTCTGATTTTACATAGAATTGCTTGTTTTTTCCCCCCAACAAATCATGATATATATAGCCTATTTTGGTATAAATATCAGCCTATTATTAATACTGATGATATCAATTAGAAGTAAGGGTACTCATGTGGACAAAAATCAGAAGTGCCGGTTCTCAATACTGCTGAGTACTGGCCCATTTCAGGCACTACTACATACAACATATATCCCAAGCAAAGAATTAACATTTGAAAGTTTCAAGTAGTCTCGCATTGCCAGACCTATTTCCACCACTGTGGAGTAAAGTCTCCTTTTGGTTTCACACATCCATCGAGCCCGACCTCCAGTCTAGTTTGATAAGAAACATATTTGTGATACTTAAAAACGGAATTAGTAAAGCAGTTTAGGTGTACGGGAATGTAATTTTTAGCAGACAGGGCTGAGGTAAGAGGTTATGGAAGGAGAAAAGAGGGAGGGAGAAGGCCTGGGTTAAAGTGCAATGGCTGGGAAAGGGAAGATGGATGGAGTATGTTTGTGTCTTTTTAAGAAAAAGAAGGGGCAATAGATACATTTTATGCTTCTCTTTATCTTTCTGTCTTTATCTCCATAGGCATTTTTTCCGCTGTCCTTCCTGGAGAAGCTGGATCTCAGTTGGAACCAGTTAACATCTCTACCTGTCGACTTCTCAGCCAGTCTGTCTGCTCTCAGAGAGCTCCGACTGGAGCACAACAACCTACATCACGTCTCTGGATACAGGTACCGGTCTGTCTCAAAGTGCAACCGAAATCCAGCTTTCTTCCACCATCTTACGCCTATATTCCTATTAGGGCTGCACGATATGAGGAAAATAGTGATAACGTTGTTGAATATCGCAATAACAATATTACTTGCCATTAATGAACAGATATAATTGACTCATTTCTGCATTTATGCTGCTTTCAGTATTCTGCTAAAATACAACAAGTTGCAACTAACAGAAAAAATCTCTATGTGTCTTACACAATATGTCACCGCCTTTCGGGATGTATTTATTCCGCCAGTTGATATTGCGATAACGATTAATATATATATATATATATATATATATATATATATATATATATATATATGTATATGTATATATATATATATATGTTAATGTTAATTCCTATCAGCTTCCTCCAGCTCCTCAGAGCAGGGACTGATGGGTAGGGAGGCACAGTTACCCATGGTTTATACCAGGGGTCTGCAACCTGCAGTTCCTTAGCCCCCTATCTAGTGGATCCCCTATAGCTTTGACAAAATAGTATATGGAAATGAAAGGATTATTTTTTAACATTTTCATTTTCATTGATCAACAGGCCTAAAGTGATTCTTACATAATCAATTTACATAACGTTTCATTCAACTGAAATGTGGGTCTTACCTTACGGCCCAGCACCTTATCCTTTAAATGTTGCCCCTCTCTGCAAGGACCGTAGACTTTAAATATGTTTTGTGGCTCCAGACAGATTAAAAAAAAAAAGAAAATGGCTCTTTTGACAGTAAAGGTTGCTGACCCCTGGTTTATTCTGTTAACCTCCAGTACTATGAAGTTATCCAGGAGTCTCCTGTTTTCCTATGGTAAGGATCAACGAGGTCATTGATAAATGTAAAGTTTCAAACTTGAATTTAAATCCGCTATAATGGCGGTTCGGAGGGTCGCTTTTAAGAATGTATTCTAAAACCGTTACTAATTACCTAATACTAATTAAAAATATAGTCCGTAACGTAATCCAAGTATCACAATATTAAAGTTCCCTTATCATGCTCATTTTCAGGTTCATACTTGTATTTTGGGTTTCTACTAGAACATGTTTATATGCTTCAATGTTCAAAAAACACTTTATTTTTCTCATACTGTTTGTCTGAATAGACCTGTATTCCCCCTCTGTCTGAAACGCTCCATTTTAGCGCCTGTCTTTTTAAGCTCCCCTCCAGAAAAAGCCCAGTCTGCTCTGATTGGTCAGCCTTTTCGGGTCTTCTGCACTGTCATTACAGCCGGGGGAATAACTGTAACGGCACTGTAGCGACACTTTCTACCTATAGAAAGCCGAAGTCCCGCCCCTTCCGGTGGACCTCATGGGACCTAAACAAGGAAAAAATATGAACGGTAGTGAACGGCGAGAAGCAAATTATTTTTTGATCCCGTTTGAATTGAGCCATGGATTACAAGTATGATGTTCGTCAATTTAAAAGATAATTTTTCAACCAAAGAAAGTCTCAGTAAGCTGTAGGTTTATCGTAGTACCACTTAGTTTTGTGTGAAACTGCTCAGTGGACTACATCTCCCGTTTCACACAATCTAACTCACCTAGCTTGATGCTTGGTTTGCTCGCTAGCTAGCTAGCTTAGCTCTGTTCCACAACACATGTAACATATCTTAACTGCTGTGTTTTATTCAGTGAAGTGTTTTCAGCAGATAAGCAAAAGAACAAGCGAGATCCTCGGCTCATTAGAGTGACGTTACATCCCCGGTACGATACACACAGACATCGTAGCTTCAGATAGACGTCATCCATGAAGTTTGTAGTCTTTCTAATTACGTATTTTCACAGTCTTATACTTCAACAGTTTAACAATAAACTGAAACTTTCTTCGGTTGAAAAATAATGTTTTAAATTCTCGAACATCATATTTGTAATCCATGGCTCAATTCAAACGGGATCAAAAAATAATTATTATCTCTCCATTGACCCTCGTTCATCTTTTTTCGAAAGATAGGTCCCATGGACCGGAAGTATAAGGGCGTGACTTTGCCTCTCTATATACAGTATAGTTGATCACAACAGTGAAGATGTCCTGGAGGCTCGTTCAAAGGCACAGTTTCTAAATACGGGCTGTTTGCATTTCTCTCTGGGTTGAGCACATTATGATACTTTAACAGTATTTCTATATTACCGCAACCTGCTTTGTAATAAAAAAAGACATTGAAATCTATATGAAGTATATGAACTCATATTGACCTTTAGCTAGATTACTTTCCATTACCTCAATACCAAATATGGGCATAACTTGCACTATATTTTCATGTTGTTCCCCTTTTCTGCTTTACATACAAAATATGTGAAAGCATTTTTTCGCTAATGTTAGACATATTTTTTGCTCAGTTTCTCATTTTAATAGGAAAAGTTTCCTTTGCATGTCATAGCTAGATAGTTTTCATGTAATTATGACACATTTTCTTGTCATTGCTAGGTACCAAATCATTGCATTTGAAAAAGAAACTTTTGCAGCATATCATTTTATATTTTTTACTTACCATTAATAGTATTTGATTTAAACAAGAACAATGTCTCAGAAAAAACATATTTTTTTTGTTAAAACTATAAATAAATATATATATAGTCAAAGCCTAAAGAGACGCTGATCAATCATACTACTTGATGATAATATCTGACAAGAATGAACATATCCTGCCCTCCGGCCAGCAAGAGCAATACGCACAAAGACGGATGGCATTAGGAATGATGATGCACTTAATGCACATCCAGATCATGGCCTCTCTCTTAATCCCAGCTTGTGTCAATTTCCAGTGAAGACGTGACTACCATTCCTGACCACATACTGTATCTCTCCACATAGTTATATAGAGTGACCATTCACATACACTGGGCTTGCGCGTGCCAGTGTAAACCGGAAGCAGATTGTCTGACCTTGACGGGAACGCAGCTACATAAGCCACTGTTTTCTAAAACGTTGGCCATATTTCTTTTTGTCCACCCCTGTCCAACACACAACTGTTCCCTCAGGGCCAAGTGGCCACACAAACCTCGCCGCATCAAGCGACAGATGAAGCTACAGACAGCAGTATTCAGCACATCTGCTTGTCTCTGTGTCTCACCCTGTCATTGTCTCTCCCTCCTTCTGTCAGCTTGGAGTATCTGGACAACATGGAGAAGCTGGACCTCAGTCATAACCAGCTGGTGACGATTGGCTCCGGCGTGTTCAGGGGCCTCTCCAGGCTTAGACACCTCTACCTGCACAACAACAAACTGACTGTGCTGCAGCAGGGGAGCCTGGATATGCTGCCTGGACTAGAGGTGCAGAAATGACTGTTGAAATGATTGTGTGTGTTGCTACAAGGCTAAGCTAACCTGTGCTCGTAACACAGCTACTATAGGCTAGCCTAGCCGGTAACATTAATCCCCGGGTCTCCTTTTCCCTGCGTGATGCATTCAACGTGAGTTCGGGACCTAAATTGGCCTGGATGAATGTATACTTTCCTACCTAAGAGTGGTTGTGCTGTGTTAAACTGACTCACCCAGCCACTGTTTCAATTCCCGTTCTGGAGCCGGGCCTGCTGGCGTCGGTCTCTTCTGCCGTTGGATGGCCGCTGTTTCGCATTCACTGTTCCGCGTCCCCTACTTTGTCAGCGTCCTCGTCGGGCCAGCCCTGCTCTTCCTTGTTGTTGTAGTACAGGTTTTAAAAGGTGTATTTACAAAAGTTGTGTTGTGGGAAAACAAGAATAGTCTTTCAGCGTCTTTCTCTTCTATAGCGTTCCCCGTGTAGAAATTGTGTCGTTTGCATCCGTCAGCGTGCCGCTTCCGGGATTGTCTCCTGCCGGAAACGTAACAGTGAATACCAAGTTGCCCGTATGCCTGTCTGTCTAAATACCTGTCTGTCTGTCTAGGTGCTCCAGCTGAGTAACAACAACATCTCCTACATAGAAAATGATGCTCTGGCCCCTCTCTACAGCCTGGCAGTCCTTGCTCTGGAGGGAAACAACCTTCATCACCTCAAGTTTAAGACCTTAATCAGCCTTCATACAACAGCTACACACATCCAGCTGTCAGGTTTCAAATATCTATTATACTGTATTGTTACCTTCTGTTGATCCTATAAGAACTCCGTTTCTATAAAAGTCTATGAGAAAATGACCCTACTTCTCAATTGATTTAGTACCTTAATAATTTTTTTCTTGATGACTTTATGGCCTCGATTGCTAGTTCCATGTCTTCTTCAATACAGCATGATTTTACATTTTGTAAACGATGGTCCCATTTATTAGAAAATTTACGATAAAGCAGGGGACGCTTCAGGGGCGTGGCTACACACTGACCTGTCAATCAGTACAGAGGCTTAGCAGTGCTCACCATGGCACTGTGTTAAAATAGCTCTGAACTTGTTTTCAGCAACTTGAGAACAAAGTCAGAATTCCAACATGTGACCCAAATCCTCGGTAGATGCTAGATCAGATCTGGTAGACGTTTCGACATCACAGGACGTGCCTCATGGCCTGCCTTATTCTGCCTCTAATTGGCTTACCCTAACCCCACTCCCCATGCCTAAACCTAACTACGTCGGCACCTCTAGCGGATCCGATCTAGCATCTACCCTAATCCTCTTCCATATTGATCCGAATCAGTTGATGAGTTTGTAAACTTGGAGCGTTTCCCCCTTGGTTCGGTTGCGTTTCACACGGAGAAAAATCCAAGCGAACCAAAATGCATCACTACAAACCACACAAGAACGTCCACTCCTCTTATTGGTCGGTTGTGTCTGGGCTGCGGGAGCAAGAAAGGAAGACAGGAAGAAGGTCCTGTGTTCTGGACTAGTGCATATTTCTTGCATCTCCACGGTCAAACCAGCTCATTTAATTTCAATAATTTTTTCAGACATTGTCCCCAAGACTTTGCTCTGCTCTGCCGCAGTGATGGACGGTGAGCTTGACCGCAGTCTATTTCTGTGAGAAAAACACTGCAAGCTGCTACAGTTTGCTGCTCTGCCGCATCGCAGATTGCAAAGCACACTTCACTACAGGAGACATCAGCTCAGACTTGCGGAGAACACATACGGTAGTTGGTTCGGTCCGAGGTCGGATCACGTTCCTAGAGCTGTAACAATTCCAAATGTTGCTGTTACAATTAATTGCCTCGGAAATAATTAAAGTTTGGAATGAATCCCAGGATACATCTTTCGGTTATATATCACTGTCATGTGACCCAGATAATGTAATAACACAAATACACAGCCAATGAAGTAAATAACAACTCTTTACTATCATAAAACATATTTTCTAACTGTATCCCCCCTCGT
This sequence comes from Perca fluviatilis, assembly GCF_010015445.1. NCBI lineage: Eukaryota > Metazoa > Chordata > Actinopteri > Perciformes > Percidae > Perca > Perca fluviatilis. The sequence goes on along the minus strand of NC_053126.1, from coordinate 29,400,919 downwards.
CATATTTGTTGCTATGAACAAGTAACAATTGAAAAAATAACAAATGTATATAGTCCGACCAATGATCACTTATATAGTTACAATTTGGCATATCTAAACCAAATCAACAATTACCAGTCATACGCCTTAAAGGTCCCATGGCATGAAAATGTCACTTTATGAGTTTTTTTAACATTAATATGCATTCCCCCAGCATGCCTATGGTCCCCCAGTGGCTAGAAATGGTGATAGGTGTAAACCGAGCCCTGGGTATCCTGCTCTGCCTTTGAGAAAATGAAAGCTCAGATGGGCCGATCTGGAATCTTCTCCTTATGAGGTCATAAGGAGAAAGGTTACCTCCCCTTTCTCTGCTCTGCCCACCCAGAGAATTTGGCCTGCCCATGAGAAAGAGAGAGACATCATGGCTTTCAAACGAGCAAAGTGGCAGTTGGTCAAGGCCACACCCCCAACATCCACCTTGCCCCCCCTCTCTCCTCCTCAATAGCTACAGACACAGAAATGACACATACTAAGGAAAGCTCATTGTGGGACTGGCTCTAGTGGCTGTAATTCTGCACCAAGGCTGAATTTCGGAAAAGAGACTTCAGATACAGTATTAGGGGACAACTAAGGTCTATATAAAAGAGACTTCAGATACAGTATTAGGGGACCACTAAGGTCTATATAAAAGAGACTTCAGATACAGTATTAGGGGACCACTAAGGTCTATATAAAAGAGACTTCAGATACAGTATTAGGGGACCACTAAGGTCTATATAAAAGAGACTTCAGATACAGTATTAGGGGACCACTAAGGTCTATATAAAAGAGACTTCAGATACAGTATTAGGGGACCACTAAGGTCTATATAAAAGCATCCAAAGAGCACCATGTCATGGGACCTTTAAGCTCTTAGCTAATGTTGGCAATTTATTAGGGTTGAACAAAAAAAAAAAGATGTAATAATGGTTACAGGCCTAGATGTTCCATTACTGCGTTCTCACCTGCCCAAACGAACAGCACCAAGGGGGACAACGAACTCTAGCGCGATTCAACCAAACTAAATGAGGCAGTTGTGAAAGCCCCATGAGACTCTGAGCCTGTATTATCTTTTTCATTGATCTCTACATTAACCTTTCTTGTTGCTCCCTCCCAGGCAACCCGTGGAGCTGTGACTGCGATCTGCACCGCGTCTTCAGCAAAATCCTGCACGTTCGCCACCTCCACATCGACGACTACAGCAACGTGACGTGCCAGGGTCCGCCGCAGCTGGCCGGGGCTTCGCTGGCCTGGGTGGACAGCCAGCTCTGCATCGCCGAGACCGCCACCGTGCTCGTCATCACTTTCACCGTGCTGGTCACCGTGGTGGCGGCTATGGTGATGGCGGAGAGGAACAGGAAGAGGAACGGTGGGAAGGACTGGGACACCGAATCACAAAACCAAACTTAGAGCCCCCCCGTCTTGAGAGGAGGAGGATACCTAATAATATGGAGACAATGTGAGACTGGATGGGCACAAAGGGACCACCAATGTGAAAAGCCACCCAGATTCGGTTATCTCAAAAGTGATTTAAAAGGGATACAGGTGGTTCAAAAGCAGTTTAAAGGAATCACTGGATAGTACGGTCAGCGGGAGTTATATAACTTTATTTAATTTAAGTTTTACAACCCTAACCAACTACTGGATGATTTCTTCAATGGACAAATTCCCCTTTCCCTTTAATATTCAAACAGACAAGAGTCTGTACTGAATGTCTGGAAGGCCTGAAGGACACTGCAAGTGTGGTTTTTGCTCAACGTACCTTTAAAGCCCCTGTGTGTAGATTGTCTTTTAAATGTTATTTTGTTTCTGGAGAAAAATCGATAAATTCAGGAAAAAATGAACGCAGTCTACTCTCTTCTTTAAATATTTTGCAACCAATTCAGTTGTATTTATAGTGTCAAATCACAACATGAGTTATCTCAGGACACTTTACAGATAGAGTAGGTCTAGACCACACTCCATAATTTACAAAGACCCAACAATTCCCCCCAATTTCCAGCCCAAAAGCAAGCATTTGGTGTGATAGTAGCGAGGAAAAACGTCCTTTTTACAGACAGACCCTGGCTCTTGGTATACCACCACTTGGAGGCACCAAAGTCAGAAATGTTCAAATCCTACACGTAAGAGCTTTAATAGAAAGAAAGTGTGTTTTATGTGCATGCAGCATGTTGAAAGTTATTAATAAATCGGATTAGGCAATCTAATCAAAATCTAAGGGTCATTCAATGCTATTCAGTTCCAAACTGCACAGAAAGCAACTAGAGGCTTCTAATAGTCTGATATATGGTATAGACAATCCATCAATGTGATTGAAAAGATACAATCAGAATGTATATATCAAAATAAAACAGAAATTACAGCTAAACACAGGTTTGGGTTGCTGCTCTCTTAATCTGGCATTATTTATTTCCTAGCTAGACAGTTTTTGGTTCTTAATATTCCCGCTGTAAACATAGATTGTAAAATTAATGGACGTAGCAGCAGTGGCGTCACCCATTTGGTTTGCTGACGTTTTGAAGCCTCGAATTTGGCGAAATGGGCGTCCCCATCTTGGTGTTTTGAAACCGGATTTGATGATTTTTGACGAGAGGGTGGATCTGGGAAGGATGACGCTGCCAAGCCAATGCCGTTTATGGTTGCAATGGCGCTAAGCTAAATGCTATAGAGGGAAAGTCGCTGATCTTCAACCCTTCTGAAGCGAGTCATCCTGCGGAGCTATACCTGCGGGCAAACACGGACCTCCGCCTACTGCCGCTATTTATCTGCATGTATGGCATTACAGAAAATCTTGAATCTAAACATTTAAAAATTGCAGAAAAGAAACAAACTTGTAATTTCAGCCTTCTTGAACATCTGCTATTGCCAGCACTTCCTGTGTCTGTCAAATGTCCGATCACATTTTAGAGAAATAGAGAAACAGTCCATGTTGAGGTCATAGGCCAGATGTCAAGATGATTACTGCTGAACTGGAGTACATGATTTTTTTTTTTTTATGTAACTTCATTTTTGTTTTTGTTAGTAGACAACGTATAACAAACATACAGATAGCACATAGCTACATAATAAACAACAATCACATCCTCTATGGCAATTGTAAAAACAACTTGTTTTGGACCTAGAGAGTAACATTTTTCATCTTTGGTAGATAGAAGCTAACTGCCTCCATGTACCTTAAGCCAGCTGGATAACAGCAAAAGTGAGCTTCAGTTCACCGTGCATCACTGAAAGCTGAGCGGAAGGACTGATGACGGCCTGAATGGAGACAAATTTGCCCCCTTTGTCTCTCTTTTAGATAACCGATTTAAAGCTGAACAGAACAGACTGGTACAACAGGGATTAGAGGGAGATTTGCTTTACTTGACTGACTAAAAGCAAGGATATTCCAGACACAAACCGAACGGTGGGGGCTGACGGGGGGATGTCAGCCAAATGGAAAGCACCCTTTGTTGCACTGAAGTTTAAAGGCCCAACTCAAACGCATCTTCACCTCCTTAATGTGATGTATGGTTGAAAGAGGATGTTGGCATGAGACAGTGAGGGATTATGGAATGGGGAGTGTTCAAATGTAATGATTGTTTTCAGCTACTGGTGCAGCATGTTGACTTTGAAGATTTGCCCAGTTCCAGTGTCCACCCTAAGCAATGTAGCCTACCCCGACAGACTTTAAAGGAAATGTTCGTGATTTTGGGAAATATAATAAAATACAATTTTCTTACATGTCGAGAGTCAGATGAGTAGATTGATACCACTCATGCCTGTGCGCAGGGTATTGATGTGGAGATGTAGGCGATTAGTTTAGCTTAGCATAAAGACTGGAAGCAGATGGAAACAGACTAATGCTGCGTTCCAGACACAATTTGTAGCCCGTAAGTTACGACTTCAATTCACGACTCACGACTTGGTAGCGTTACAGGGTTCAGGTTAGGCTATCTAACGTTAAGGTTAGCTAGCGGCTACCTAATGCTAACGTTAGCCAGCACTAGCTGATACTAGCGATTTTTAGTCGGCGACATATTTTGGGCTTCATTTAATAAAAATAACCTGTAGTACACGTATGTGTATTGTTTTGATTACAATGTGCAGATTTACTTTACGTTGCCTATTAATGTCTATTTATTTCTATTTCTCACTGTTAATCACCGGTGTCTGTGCAGCATCAACAGGGGTCGCCATTGTTGTTTATGTGTGTGTAATGTCAAAAACTGTAACTGGGAGTACAATGATCTGGTACCAGTTCACCGGTAGTAAGTTACAGGTTTGACCGCCGTTTCAGGGCACTTTCATGGGTAGGTTGTGAAAACACGAGTTACACGTTGCCTGAAACGCAGCATTCTTACAGCGTTATCTCTCATTAGTTTAACACAAACCTAAATGGTTTATTTGGGAACACCTGAGGTCAGTGGTTGTAACAGCATGTGCGCTTAGATGAAACTGGTCCCAGAGTTCTGTTCAAAATGTGTATTGACTGTCATGAACGTACCTAAAGAAAATGTTTATTGTCTTAAAAGTGTGATCCTCTCACTGTGTGTTTTTACTTCATGATAGTTAATTGGAACATTTTGGTCGCCTAAATATGTCTTGTTCAGTGTTCGGTAACAACTTGCCAAGCAACGCTAGCTAGCAAACTAGCGTTAGCTGGTAACTTTGGGGAAAGCTTGCTGAATCTCAACTGGCTCTGTGTACTGCTGTATATGCGGATTAACAGTGCCCGGAGTACTGCGTTTACCTGCCAGCAATACGATGACTTGCGTCAGCCAGTACAGAAATTGGAAAGTTTCCCTCTTTAGCATTAAAACCAGTGGTGGAATGTAACTAAGTACTTTTACTCAAGTACTAATATTAAGGTACTTGTACTTTACTTGAGTCTTTTCTTTTCATGCCACTTTCTACTTCTGCTCCGCTACATTTCAGAGAGAAATATTGTACTTTTTACTCCACTACATTCATCTGACAGTTTAATTTACAAGTTCAGAGTTTTGCACACAAAACACCATATAAAATACCATGTTTTAATATAAATTAAACTACCCAACAATGTACAAGTCCAGCTGAAATGATTAGCAGATTAAACACTAAACTGTTTGGATTGTCTCTAGTTTCTAAAAAGCCCTTCGTCACTTTTCAAGACATCCCATCCACTTTGCTTCATTCGCAAATTATTTGTTAGGTGTGTGTGTGTGTGTGTGTGTGTGTGTGTGTGTGTGTGTGTAAGTGTATATATATATATGTGCATGCTTGGCATTAGTTAGACAAACAGAGTTTGTATCAAAACAGCCACAGTTGGACTTTGCCCGCTGCGCACAGAGACACTTCAACAGAAGCCTGGCAGAGTGTGTTAGTGCTGTACAGCTTTCAGCAGGAAGATGAGCTCCACCAAGGTACCTGTCTGTCTGCCTGTCTATTTGTCTGTCTGTCTGGTATATGTGTCTCTCTGTCTGTCTGTCTATGTGTCTGTCTGTCTGTCGCCTGCCTGTCCAATCTGTTCTTTAATCCCTCAGAATCCCTTACAATCTTTGGTGTCTTTCTGTTCCAGATATGTTGTGTGTGTGTGCTGGTGACGGGGTTGTGTGTAACCAGTTTGGTTGGAGCAAACCCAATGGAGCTGGTGAGTGAACAGAACTTTGGCTCGGGATACTTTCAAACTCCGCTCTTATACTGGCTCCACATAACCATCTCTCTCCTGATTCTCTCCACAGATGCCCCGTCAGACAGCAGCCAAGCAACAGGGTTGGTAGTGTGTGTGTGTGTGTGTGTTTGTATGTGTGTTTGAGAGAGAGAGAGAGAGAGAGAGAGAGAGAGGGAGAGAGAGAGAGAGAGAAAGAACTGTTTAAAATTGTGTTATGTATAACTTTAGTTAGTAGAAACACATACAAACTAGAAGGGCAATCAGAAAGTGCAGACCTCTGCCAAGCGATGTCCTAGCTCACAAAGTCCCCTGGAATTGGATTCTGGAACTCATTTTTTTTTCCAGTTTTCTCCGTTACTTCCTTGGCTCTTGCTACACCCACCAAGTTCCATGAAACATTTGGCCAGTAGATGTTCCCTAATTCTGTAGACAGTAGGGCTGAAACTAATGATTATTTTCATCGTTGAATAATCTGTCGATTAGTTGCGTGGTCTATAACATGTCAGAAAACGGTGAAAAACGTCGATCAAATCATCAGATCCATGACGTCCTCAAATGTCCTGTTTTGTCCACAACTCAAAGACATTCAGTTTACTGTCACAGAGGAGAGAAGAAACTAGAAAATATTCACATTTATCTACCAATTATCAAAATAGTTGGCGATTAATTCAAAAGTTGACAACTAATGATTCATCTTTGCAGCTCTAGCTGATACACAAACCCAACCCAAAACATAACCTCCTTGGCCTTTTATTTGTTTTTTTTTTAAATACGGTAGCTGTCAAAGTGATGCAGTCTTTTAATATTTGATTGAGACCCAAAATGTGTGTCCCAGGGGCCGCTGTTCTTTTTTACGTTGCCTACCAGGGCAGTCTAAGAGATATGGAGATCGACCCAATCGTCTTCAACCAGGTGGTGGTGAACCAGGGCTCGGCCTATGACAATGACACCGGCGTGTTCACCGCGCCGGTGCCTGGCATCTACCAGTTTGTGTTTGCCGCCCAGCTCTGCCGCGGAAACCACAACAACGTATGGTACTTCATGGTCAACGGGGAACGGAGGACGGCCTGCCATGCTCAGGTACACAAGACTAAAGTAGACTAGAAAAATAGAGAGATTGGCTTAAAAGCAGTGGTGGAAGAAGTATTCAGATCCTGTATTAAGTAAAAGTACTAATACCACACGGTCATGTACAGTAATAACAAATGACATGACATCCATGACAGCTGAGCAAACTCAATCTACTGATGAAGACAGTGAGATGTGGTTAAAGCTCCAGAAGAAAGTACCTTTACCCAACACTGGACAAATAAAATAAGCTCAACTAGCCAAGCTGAGTAACAGAACAATGTGCCTAAGGCTACATCTACACTACTACATTTTCATTTTTAAGCTACGTTTGGAGACCAAAGCGATCTCCGTCGACATAAGAGTTTTAGCTCCAGTAGCAGAACTTGTCTCCGTCCATATTAACACGTCTGACAACGCATACCACATGAGCATACACTGGGCATGCACCTGCCGATGTAAACAGGAAGCAGATTGTCTGACGTTCCTCTGCGGTTGAAAGTTGAAAATACACAAAATACTTTCGAGAAAAAACAACAGTGCCGAAAAGTATTCCAGAGATTTATTTACTGGGACCAACAACGAGGTGGAACTGTTACTGAAAGGTACTGAAGCCTACCTAACCGATAAGACTGACTGATGCGCATCGTCGTTTCCAAAGGTCTCTGTTTATCCCCATCTTAGTCTACATCGACGATGTTCCACATCCGGGATTGTTCTGGAGCCGCCGAATATTCCGCCGGATGTCCCCTTTTTTTTAGGCCGGGTGCCCCACACCTTCCTCTTCCTTTGTGTTGGCGTTCTAAACTCTGGTGGATTTCTGAGGACTGTGGTTTACATGCTCCTCAGATCTCTGCAGGGTAAATCCAGACAGCTAGCTAGACTATCTGTCCAATCGGAGTTTCTGTCGCACGACTAAAACTACTTTTGAACGTACACATGTTCCACCCACGAAAACAAGTTCCTTCCCGAGGCTATTCTTGCAGAGGCACTGTCATTGAGTCCGGCGCATGTAGCCGCCCAAGACAATTGTGATTGGTTAAAAGAAATGCCAATAAACAAGAGCACTTTTTTCTTGTATCCCAGAATGCTGTGTGGACTAACCAGACCTTCCTCCGCAGCACTGCGGAGGAAGGCCCGGCAATGCGAGACTATGCCCATCTAGACTACAATGCAAACTCTAAAGTTTTCAAACTGAAACGGGGGCAGCAGTGCTTCCAAAGGAGCTCTGAAATGCTTTAGTATTGTGGACGCGTAAGCGTAAATTTAGCGAAAGATATCGTTTTTAAACCAAAACGTAATAGTGTAGATGTAGCCTAAAAATGCCTTCCTCCTCTCCTGTCCCGCAGGTGTCTGGCGGGGACACGACCCTCAACACGTGCTACTGCATGGAGGAACTGAAGAAGGGTGACAAGATGTGGGTGAAGCAGAATGTGGGGAGTTGCGCCTGGGCTAGCACTATCTCCAAAACCATCACCTTCTCCGGTGTCCTGCTGGCGAGTGAGGGTGTGTCCACGCTGGGAGGGAAATATGGCTCTGGCAGCTCCTGTCCACTGCCCAGCCTGGGCCGCAACAAGGACATGGTGTCCAGCTCTGTAGTCCGGAGGGCATCTTTGTCCTGTGTGGCCGTCACTCTGCTGCTCTGCTGTCTCCTCCTGGATTAATCACGGCCAAGTTAAAGGTGCTCTAAGCGATGTCACGCGTCTTTTAGGCTACATTTTTTGTCACATACAGCAAAAATCTTCTCACTATCCGCTAGCTGCCTGTCCCCTGAACACACTGTAAAAAACAAAAACGCGGTCTCTGTAGACAGCCCAGGCTCCACAAACGCCAACAAAAACGAACTGCGCCAACCTGCACCACGAAACATAACAGTCTTCCAGCCAATAACCGACAAGAAGGAGCTGGTTGAGCCATCAGCGCAGCAGCGTTAGCACGTAGGCTACTTCCCCAATGCGCGTTCATGACTGTTTCAGGAAGCAGGGAAGGGAGGGGGAGGGGACGGGATGAGGAGGAGGGAGGGGCGAGCTAGCCTCCGTTTTGTTTGACAACACTTTGAACGTTGACAAGAAGTAATGTCACCCAACATCGCTTAGAGCACCTTTAAAGACCTATATTAGACGACCAGTATGTTTTTTGTGCCGCCAGGGGTCTCACCTTAAAACAATGCTACCTGATGAATGTAAGTCCAAGAATCCCTTGCTTTCTATCTTTTTTTTTCGGTTTTCACAGCAGTTAAATTATGGCATAGTTCCGGTGCGCCGCAGGAAGTTCCGGCCGATCTCGCTTACTTTCTGTTTTCTTTGTGTTAACTCTAAACTCCGGTCGGATCGAGCAACGTTAACCGGAACCTCTGAGCAACCTTCCATGCTGAAAAGGCAAGTTTGAAGGAAAATTCGGATCGTGAAACAAGGCAGGCCTGCTTGGTTCTTTCGGGGAATGATTGTAAAGATTTACAAAGAATATGTTTAGGGCATCTCCTCTCTAACTGGGACGTTTTGGGAGTGATTGGTGGGATTTGCTGTAGACCAAGTACACACGGAGATACACTGGTAAGAGCGTTTAACCATGTATCCAGCTCATTTAAATAACTCACGTTACTGTATTGTATGAACAGTTAACTTCATTTAATATTGTATGTGGCGTTTTATTTTGCGGGGTGCAAATTTTGCACCAAAACAAGTTCCTTCCCGAGACTATTTTGCAGAGTCACCGTTGCTGCGTCCGGGCGATTGGTATGCGGTTGGTTTTTTCCCCTATCCTGGAGTTTAGGCTCCTGCAGCCAGACCTTCCTCTGCAGCACTGTGGAGATAGCTCTGGCAATGCGAGACCTCTCCTGAAAACATATCTGGCTCTAATATCATAGAAATGATGATTTAATACAGCCTAAATATTTGGGTTTAAAAGCCCCATGATGATTTTGGTTTCATATTTCAGTTGCTGTGTTGATGTTGCATGTGTGCATTTTTGATTAAAATCGTGGGTGAAATAAAATCACAAATTTGTCACCTTTTTGAACCACTTGTATTTCATTGACATGTGTGTTGTGGGGTTAGTGTTACGTTAATGTGCATTCAGTGGCGCAAAAAGTGGGTATGCGCTATATGCGGCGCACAGGGGCGCAGCACCATGTGGGGCGCCAAAGCGAGGGTGGGCGCCATGAGCGCAGAGCGAGCAGGTATGAGTAGCGAAGTAGAGTAGTATGGAAAAAGAAAAAGAACAAAGCTAAACAGCTGTTAGGGCGAAAAATAGAAAAAGAAAGAGGGAAAAGGACTAGCTAGTGTTTGCTAACACTGGGAATAGAGCAGCCAAATGGGGGTTTACAGCTAGCTTACAATATGCAAAACTGAGGTTGCTGAGCTGAAAACTGGTAAATATAATAGCATGTACAATAAATGACAAGAATCTGGAAAACATAACTAATGCAATAACTCTGGTTTACCATAGAATCATGCATAGATTTGCTACCAAACTTGGAGGCTTGCAAATATCCATGTTAACAGACTGGCTAGTGTTCGCTAACTTAATACAAACCAATGTTGCTGATAGCTACATTTAGATTTTGGTTAAACCCTATGGTACCAATCCCATGCATGACATATCTCAATTTTATTAAGGTCAAATAACAACTGGTAAATATAAAGTAGCATGCACAATAAATGACAAGAAGAAAAACGTAATTAATGTGTGAACGTAATTTCAACAGCAGCACAACCTTACTGCATAATAGTTGTCTTATCTTATGCCATCAGTAGTAGGGTTGGGCATCGTTTGGATTTTAACGATTCTGATTCCAATTCCGATTCTTCCTTTTGATTCCGGTTCTTATCGATTCTCGATTCCGATTCTTTGAGGGGTGGAGTTGAAACGGGTCACATGCTTATGGTCTCAGAAATAATGGAGCAACAACATCTATAGCTTCTTGTGTTTTCTGGTTTTGCTTTAGTGTTTCTGATGTTTTAGAGGTAGACGAACAATGTGAGCAGCTGACAGACAGCGAGTGAAGGAAAGGGTGAGCCCTGATGAGAGAAAGAGAGATGGTCTAAAATCATCTGGCCAAAGGTCTACAGTTGAAAATTAGCCGGCTGGCTAACACTGGCACATATACAGAAATGTTAATTAATGTGTGTTGTCCTTTTTATAAAATAAAGAATAAGAGATGATGATGTGTTGTCACACAGAAGACCAGTGATTTATGGTCATAATAGGTACTAAATGTTTTTTGGTTTACTTTCTATGTTTGGGTCAGATTGCGTTCTCACCTAAAGTGAACCTAACTCTAGAGCACTTGGAAGCGAACCGAGACCCCGTTTTTAAAAGGGAACAGAGTTTGGTTGTTTGGTCCTCTTATTGGTTGGATGTGTCTGGGGGCGGGAGCAAGAACGTAAATACAGGAAGAAGGTCCTGTGTTCTGGACTAGTGCATATTTCTTGCATCTCCTCGGTCAAACCAGCTCATTTCATTTAAATAATCAGACATACAATATCCACGGCTGATATTGAGAGGTTCAATTTGTTTGTAATTTGTTCTCAGTGACTAAGGAGTCCTGAGTACTTCGAACTTTTAATAGATTTAGGTTCTGGTTTTAGCACTAAAAGACCTATATATTCTTTGACCAAAAATGTAGGAGTCCTAAAATTAGGACAGACATGTCCATTTATGTGGTGTAACAGCCTTCCCTGTCCAGCAGATGGAGACACCGAACTGATAATGTCTGTTGGGACGTGGGATGTCATTCATGTGCTGCATGCATGCATCCTCTGCGGATGAATATCAAACAATATAATTCCATTTCCACATGTCATGTCACTTATTTAAGTAAACGATTGAAAGGCTCTGTGCCTTGCTCACTGGACCCTCAGCAGCATCCAATAAATATTTATAAAATATCTATAGCTCATTTAGTTCTATTCCTAATTTCATCTCCCTAAATTCAGCTTTATGTAATAGCTGTGGAAGAAAAAAAGGTGTAAGCATATTGATAAAAAGGAAAATAATTAGAGGTTTCTTGTGCCCAGGTTAGTTTGTGTATCAGTGAATCAGTCTATATGTTCAGAGATTTCTTTATTTATGATCATTTACTGTATCTAATTACACAAGGCAAATGTAGGGCCCAGGTGAAATAACTTTAGGGAAAACTGCCTTTAATGCTAGTACACTAAACATTTATGGTCGTACTTAATGTAGATATTACAATACATTTGGCATTTATAGTAATGCTGTTGGACTTTAAAAGCTGTGTAAGGGTTAGTGTAATATGATTTGGCAGGGAAATATTTGAGTGTTGGGGTGCTTTAAATGGCTGATGGGCTGGTTTTGGTTGGCCATTGGGCTGGTTTTGATTGGCCATTGGGCTGGTTATTGGGCTGGTTTTGATTTGCTATTGGGCTGGTTTTGATTGGCCATTGGGCTGGTTATTGGGCTGGTTTTGATTGGCCATTGGGCTGGTTATTGGGCTGGTTTTGATTTGCCATCGGGTTGGTTTTGATTTGCCATCGGGTTGGTTTTGATTTGCCATCGGGTTGGTTTTGATTTGCCATTGGGCTGGTTTTGATTTGCCATCGGGCTGGTTTTGATTGGCCATTGGGCTGGTTGTGTCATACAGACCTGGGGCACGTTCGCTCTGAAAACGGTGTGCACCATTTTGCTACAGTTTCCTAATTGAACGACATGTTACCTCGAACGGTGTGAAACGGTGTGCAACTGCTTTGAGATACAGTATGTTTTCTCTCGTTTGGTGGGTGTGTCTCACGTTTATTGGCTGTGTTACCCTAGATGATACCCAATCAGCAGAGATGGGTCTGTAAACTCGTGGTAGTAAAAGGCACACCATGGTGTTCAACGCACCCCCGTTTCAGTTTGAAAAAAATGTGTTGCTAGAAAGTGAATATTCCACTAATATTCCCGTTTACATGTAGTCGTGCAAAATACGATTTTTATAAAGTTTACCAGCGGTGGCAGCGTTGTTGGATGGTGTGAACACAGTGTCTTTCTTTCATTTCTTCAACCAGCTTGATGAAAAGGTTGGCATAGCGATGTTTGCCCATATCCAAATACCTGTTGATAGCCAAGTCTTTGATAAAGTTTAAAAGTAGCTGTGTTTCTCCTTCTTATCGGGTGTGCAGCCTTGCAAACTGTTGGCTGGTTGGTTACAGCAAACCATAGTAACGCACAGAGCTGACCGTAAGCCGTAAACTCCAAAATGGCAGTGTACATGTAAAAAGAAAGCCTCTAAAACCTGAATAATATCCTTTGTCTTAATCGGAAACGGGTATATTCGGAAAAAGCAGTGTTCGAATTACGTGGGAGCCAGAGGGAACCGAGCTCCCACAGAGTGAGGACTGGCTCCCATGAAAGCACCAAAGTCAAAAATCTGAGGGGGTCTCTCATATCTGAAGGTGTCTGCCATATGTGGCATTGTAATTTAATCTTAATCAATGCTCATTATCCATCCCTGTGCGATCTCTTACCATTAAAGACGTTAAATTAAAATATAGGCTACTAGCCTACCCTGTGCTCATGAACGCAGCATGACTGCACTTCACCACCACACCAAATGTGGCGGCGCTGCGGTGCAAATTCAACTCATGTTTAGTTAGTTACTCAAAGATTCGCAGAAAAATATAAACGTTGGAGGCCATTAATCGGCGCGCAAAGTCCTTGAAATCCATTCTGCAGTAAGCATCATATAGCCATGGCCAAAAGAAAACAAGGCAGTTTAATTAATTTTGGTTTTACTAAGAAATTGTGTAGCGATGAGGTTAATAGCACGACTAAATTCAGCTGCTGCAAGCCGTGTTAGCACACCTCCCTCCGGGGTGACAACGCAAGAAGAAGCTGAAGAAATAATGTCCTCTCTGGCTGAAGATGATCCTAACCCCTCTTGCTCCTCTCTCTCCCATTAAATTGGAACAGCCAGCAGTGGAGAGACTGGAAGAGCCGATATGCATGGCTGTTTGTTAAGGATGGAAGCTTGGGGTGCGTCGCCAAGGTCTAATTGAACGGAGGAATTATGGCATTCTTCGGTAGCCTGAGTAACTTTAACCGTTGTTCATGTGAAATCTCAAAGACAGCCCGATGCTTTGTTCATAGACTATTTGTGGGTAGCTGTTTCCTGTATGACCTATCAATTCCTGTCGATAAAGTATAATAGGGTAAATCCTGTATAGTACATACACTTGTAGCTGTTATGTATCTTTGTAAGTCATTGTAAGTCGCAAGTGCATAAAAACAAAAACATCATATTTTATAAACTACATGTGTTTTGTTCTTAATGTGTAAAGTAACTAAAGCTGTCAGATGAATGTAGTGGAGTAAGGAGTACAATATTTCTCTCTGAAATGTAGCGGAGGAGAAGTAGAAAGTGGCATGAAAAGAAAAGACTCAAGTAAAGTACAAGTACCTCAACATTTGTACTTAAGTACAGTACTTGAGTAAATGTACTTAGTTACGTTCCACCACTGGTTATATCACGGATGTCACAGCTCAACATGTGTTCAAAAACGATTAAAGTCCTGAGACACTAAGGAAAGATTTTAGCCTACTAGGTTACAATTCTGAGATACTAAGTCCAAACTTGGACAGAGTTTTCGTCCGTACAAACATCTGTACAGTACTTGAGTAAATGTACTTATTTTCATTCCACCACTGCCTCTGCCCTATCGTGGGGATGTAGTTTTAGGATTGCAAAATAAAAAAAATAGCTAATGCTGTATTTCTAGTTCATGTTCAGACTGCTGCAGCAGATCAGCAGCTGTCGGGTCATAAGGAGCTTCAGTTGACACGCAAACAGCTGTCTGTTGCAGAGTGGTGCAGTGCAGAGCCTGGAGGGGGGTGGTGGGGGGGGGGTCGTTGCAGAGATGCAGGTGGTGCGTGCAAAGGTTGTGGTGCGGCCACATCCTCTCCTCGGCTGTCGCTCTCAACGCCTCGGCAGGCGACAGCCTCAGAACAGCGCAGAGATGAGAACAGTGACTTCCTGTTGTTATGGCCGACTCACATTCTTCTACTAAAAGCCTTCAACTGAGAGGAGTACAGCTTGGTCAGTGGTGGAATGTAACTAAGTACATTTACTCAAGTACTGTACTGAAGTACAAATGTTGTACTTGTAGTTTACTTGAGTCTTTTCTTTTCATGCCACTTTCTACTTCTCCTCCGCTACATTTCAGAGAGAAATATTGTGCTTTTTACTCCACTACATTAATCTGACTCCTTTCGTTACTTTACACATTAAGATTTTTGCACACAAAACACATGTAGTTTATGAAATAGGTTGTTTTATTATAAATGTAACTACCCAATAATATACAGGCCTACAAGTCCAGCTGAAATGATTAGACCATTAACCCTCTGAGGACAAAAGACCAAGAGTCCAAGCGATGTTTGACGACACTATTCAAAAAGCGCTATAAAAAAAATTCTTTTTAGACATTCATTTACTATTCTATTCATATGTTACACTACTTTTGTCAACCCAAGACTTTTGTTAAGTCATTTCAAGCACCAAAAACATTGAGTGTACGTTTATTTTCTCAAGAGATTTGAGAAATTTCAAAAGGCGAACATCAACTTTTTTTTTCAGCTTTAGGGCCAAACAATCTCTTCATACATTGCTCTAGAACACATTTTGGCCTCACTTAACAGAAAGTTGAGTGTTTGGTCAACATTTTGATATGAAACACACAGGGATCAGTTATATCCAAATTGTTGTTGTTTGAGTTGCTTTTTTCAACATTTTTATGACTTTTTCCTGACGTTTTCGTGACTTTTTCAATGTTTTGGTCACTTTTTTTGACGTTTTTGGCGCTTTTTTAAAAGTTTGTAGGTCTTCTTTCAGTATTTTTGTTGCTATTCCTTATGTTTGTCCTTAGTTTTTTTTACATTGTCAGAGCTTATTTCGACGTCCCATGTTTTCTGTTTTAAAAAAAAAACTTTGAAAACGGGTCCAATTTGACCCGAGGACAACATGAGGGTTAAGTAATATTTTCAAGGCAGGACTTTTACTTGTAACAGAGTATTTTTTACAGTGTAGTATTAGTACTTTTACTAAAGTAAAGGATCTGAATACTTCTTCCACCACTGAGCTTGATTCGTAAACAGAATATTAATCAGGATACATAACAGCCATACATAGGTTCTGTTCAATTATGGATATAAAATCATAATCACAATTGAACTGTGAAATTTCCCCCTAATACAATAATTTTCCTATTGAACTTTTTGAATTCCCCTGAAAATAAATAACATACAAACTATATTAGAGGGGCGAAAGTTCACGTGTCATTCGGAACACAAGACAAGGGAGCCGCAATCACGATTCAAATTTCAATATTTGCACAGCCCTAGCCATACATTACTGCATGTCCATACTGGAAAAAAAAACAAAGTAAACTTCACAGTTAAGTTTTGTACTGTTTTAAAAATGGTGAAATAAATGTAATTTAATGTTGCTTTTGAATGTCATCATAGGAGGCTTTTATGAACTTCACGTTTCTAACCAGATGACCCAGTTTGCAGAGGCGGGGCTTGTGGCTGTGAGTGGAAACATAACGCATGTCGGATAAAGAATAAGGTTGAATTCTCCGAAATACTCCGATAAGCAGGCTGCTAAAAATACCTCCACGGAGTTAGTCATGCCATGTAGGCTGAGATATGTGGGCAGTGCATTGCTGTTTTCATAAACGTATGGAAGCTGACATAACGTGCATGTTTACTGCTGACGATACACTCAACTCACGACGCGATATGATTCAAGATTTTAAGTTGACAATACGATAGTCTCACGATTTTTTTTTTCACAGAATGAGCTGCTGACAAATGACTGAAAAATATTCCTTTATTTATATAAAACTGGGCCAAACAACAGATGTGTCCTCTTATCAAAAGTGACACTGGCATTTTATTTGATCTTAACCCTTGCGTTGTCCTCCTTCTGTTTTGTCTGTAAAGTATAAATGATCACCCAATTCTGTGTTACATCTTCTTATCCAACTTCATTCCAACCTATTACCACTAGTGTTACACTTATTTCTGGAATTCATGGTCAATAAACCTCATTAATATTAACTTATACCTACTTTCTGGGTTAAAAAAAAGGATGTGGAGTGGATCACAGACTGTTATATGTCAACGTTTAGTCAGGTTTTGAAACCATTTCAATTTCTTTTCAAATGCTATGAAGTTGAATAAAACGCCCACAATTCAATGATCCGATCCTTCATTTGACTTGCAAACAGCGTTGTATGGAACCATCCATGTTATTTTTGAGGCAATTTGGTTTTAAGTAACCTATATTTCTTTGAAAACGGGTCAAATTTGACCCGAGGACAACTGGAGGGTTAACCCTCTTGAGTTGCCCCAACCAGGGCTTTAAATTGACACCTGCCAACCCGCGAAGTGCCAGTGAAACTAACTTTGGCGAGTATAACATTGTAAAGTACTAGCCAATTTGGCCAGAGATGAATAAAGCTAAGCATCTGTTTTTGTCTGTTTTCCGGCAAGAAATTTGGGTGGTTTGGTGTGTGTTTGGCTTGGAAACTAACGGACTAACTGCACGAAAACAAACCAGAGGAGCTGATATGAAGTAGTACAGTTAGTCGGGGGAAATGTTCGACGGGTAAGACAACACGAGGGTTAAATTAAAAAAACTAAATAAAAAAGAACGGTTAATCCGATTTTTAAAAGTAATCCCACATAAAAAAAAAACTAAATAAAATCTCTTTAAATATATCAACCGAGAACACGTGGTGACGTCTGAAGTCAAACCAGCAAAATCAAAAGTAGATTACGCCCTAGGCCGGTTAGAAATTGCATCGCAATTAATTTTTTTTGTTTTTCATCTCAACCTGTTGTAATCTTTACACACGTATATTGATTTGGAACCGATTTGCGATGCATCGTTACATCCCTAACAACTGCGTTTTCTGTATTTTGTGTTGACTTTTGACAGGCAACAGGCAACTACAGAGGGTTGCATTGTATATTGACAAAAGATATCAATGTAAAATAGTTAATAAAATGTCTTGTGTTCTAGATATAATCATGGAATGCATCACAGTACAAACTGACATGGAAAAATCTAAAAGCATTCTAATTAGCTGCAGTTATAGGAAACCAGGATCAAATTTTGACATGTTTAAGGAAATAATTATATATATATATATATATATATATATATATATATATATATATATATATATATATATATATATATATTATTCAGTAACAGCAATAACAGTAACAACAATAACAAAAAAATGGTTTTTATCTGCGGATATTTCAATATTGACTTGCTCAACCCACAAGAACAAAACAAAAAACAGAAATGATGATACATATATCTCTTCTGAATTCTTTTTAATGAGAATATGATTCAGCAGGAAGCAGGTCACCAGCATTTACACAAAAGGACTGCATCGTATCAATCAGCTATACTGTATGGCAGAGGTGGAAAGAGTACAAAAATATTCTACTTGAGTACAAGTACTATAACTTTGATGAACAAGTAAAATTACAGGTGTAAAAAAATTCTACTCAAGTAAAAGTAAAAAGTAGCTCATTTAAAATGTTCTACTTAGTTACTTTTTAACAGCGGGTGGGGGGAGATATAGTTTTTATGGTTATACTTATTTCATATCTTATTCATAATTAAAATCAAATCACAGTCGTTTGTGATTTGATAATGGGCATAAGGGGAACAACGTCGGAGAGATTTTTATTTCCTTTTTTTTACTCACTAACTTAAACATAGGGCCCATGGGCCAGAACCGGCCGGCCAAAGGGTCCAATCAAGCCCACTGGATGACTTTGCAAAGTGTAAAAATTGCAGAGAAGTAATTTATTCCACTTCCAAATTTGCCACTTTAATCTCAGAGAATATCCAAGTTCTTTTTTCCGTAAATTTACAACTTTAATCTTAGAGAAGACTTTTTTTCTCCTACAATGGCCTTAGAAGGCTGTCGTAGCAGAAGCAACTTGCGTTTGCCAACATCAAGCTGACAAGAAACTCTGTGGCAGATAAAGTTTCTGATCTTTCAGGAGTAGTTTACTAGTCCGGCCCACTTGATATCAAATTAGGGGTATGTGGCCCATGAACTGAAATGGGTTTGACACCCCTGCACTAATGGATGTGATTTAAAATGTAGCTAAGTACAATACTTCAAACAAAACATACTTAAAGGTGCACTATGAGTTCCTGCATGGTTTCAGCGCAATTTAATTTTGTCTCAAATCGTAGGCATCTCTCCTTGATCTGCTATCTGCCTGCCCCCCCTGAATACACCGTGAAATAGCCCGGTCTCTGGAGACAACACAGGGGTCGTAAACGTCAAACAAACACTAGGGGCACAGGCTGTGCACCAAAATACAACAAACCACATTCCAGCCAATCACCGACAAGATGGTTGGGGGAGGGGGCAGTTACGGAAACATGGGGGGAGGGGCAAGCTTGCTCTGTTTTGTTTGGAATTGACTTGGAACGTCAACAGAAGTGACCATGCAGGAACTCATAGTGCACCTTTAAGTAAAAGTACAGTTCAAATAAAACTGCTTTAAAAAGTAAAAGTACACAAACAAAACTTCTCAATGACAGTAACGGGAGTAAATGTAATTCGTTACTTTCCACCTCTGCTGTATGGATATCAAAGGCTCTTAAGTCAAGCGAGTTGCTCTAATTTGGGCGGGATGTGAATAAACTGACTGAGCATTTAATGCAAGCGCTCTTCAGATTTCAGAATCTTTATTCACAGAAACCAGACGAATCAGCTGGTTTGTGTAGCTCAGCTCTCAGTCCTTCTGTTTCCCAGAGGAGCCCTGTGCAGCAGACAGAGAAGGACATATTTTCAGTGATTTATATATAAAAAAAAACTAATACTATATTCATTTCAACACCTCCATACTACACTTAAGCCCCTTTGAGACATGCACCTTGGTAAATAAATGTGACGGCAATCACAAAATCACGAAAAAGTCTGTGACTTTCCTGTTACACTTCCAATACGGCACAGGTATGATTTGAATGGCATCAGCAAGATTGCGAAAGAGAGAGAGAGAGAAGAATGGAGGGAGAGATTAAAGAGAGAAATCAAATTGCATTAAATGCAGGTTTGGTTCTTTAACTCTCACAAATTCATCACATACCTATCATCTCTTGTGCACTAAGAAAAGTCGGTTACACTTTACTTGAAGGTATCTACATAAGAGTCACAGGACACTGTCATGAACGTGTCATAAACATAAACAAGTCATAAAAGTTTATGACATAACGCTTCTGTCAAGTGTCATTCGGTTTTTGTCATAACAAGTTAGGGTTAGGGTTCATGTGTCATGACTGTGTCATGTCACTCTTATGTAGATACCTTCAAGTAAAGTGTTACCGAAATGTTTTATAAACTAAAACACTGAAGTTTGATTTTTTGAAGTTGCTGAGGAGCTTCTTCTCATTTCAGATCAGTATATTGAATTTTATTTGCCCTCGTGGGGCTGGAAAAAGGTATGAGTGTCCCACATTCTCACTACAGTCCTTAATAATCAACAGCTGAATGCATCACTGATGTAGTCAGGTAAAAGAACAGAGCTGGTCACAGTGCTGCCACTATCTCTCTCGCACGAGCAAACTGTAACTGTACTGCAACAGTTCTGTCATGTCAACCCGTTCTCATTCCGAACTCGTAAAATAAGTACGTTTGGTCAGTGTCCTTCAGCGTCTGATGCGACGAAAAAGGCACCCTTCGGCGTATTTGTGTAACGTACTGGGGAGAGCCGCAGTTGGATGAGATTTAGCGAGTGGTATGTAATGGGAAATTGCTGCGTAAGGACGGTGATTGGGGTGGCAGATGGGTAAAACACCGGACTTTCGCTCAGGAGAGTCGGGTTCGCGCTCCGCGTGTGGCGTTTAGTTTCCCCGTCTCCGGCGTGTGTTTCCCGGCTTTTGAGGCGTCCTTTCCCCGTTGTTTTTCTCAGAAAAAGGGACGGCAATAGTGGCGACCAAGCACGCTTACATGAGACGCTAAAGGAGACTTTTAACGTCAAATAAGAACGAGAAAGGCTCCTGACCGAACGTCCTTATTTTACGAGTTGGGTGTGAGAATGTGTTGGTCATGTCCACATAAAGCCCTAACTAACATTTACACTTTTGCCTGACAGTAAGTGAAGCCAGAAATGTTACATATTCTATGTCTGATAGGGGCTTTAGTGCACCGTCCGGCCCAACACAGTCTAACTCCCAGCGTGTCAAAAAGTGGCGCTTGGTCAGGTGCCTTTGGCGTTTGTTACTGACGCAAAAAGTCTCCTTTAGCGTCCAGCCCTTTGGCCTCATATTAAGACTCTTGGCGTCACTTTTGACGTCATGCGGCACAAGAACTGGACAGTTAGATTTTGAAAAAGATTGTGGGTGGGGTTACAAAATGTATGTTTCAATGATACGCGGTACAATAACGGGACACGAACCCCCGGTCTCCTGGGTGAAAGTCCTTTGACCCATCCACCCCCCCCAACCAACCTCCTTAAATGGATTTTCAGTCTTCCATACTACTCGCTACCGCTGTCGCTCTTTACACAACGTCATCTTACAGCGCCGCGGTCAAGCTGTTTCGTGCTACGCCCGGTGCGTCCCATACAGACTCTAAAGGGTGATTTTGTGATCTGACGCTGAGAGCCACTGACCAAGCGTCAGTATTTTGACGCGCATTCATTTTCAAAATTCCCAAAGCCATTTCCTGTGGCAGGTACAGTACTTCCAGTGGGATTTCTTTTGGTACAGGGACGAACCTGAAGCCTCCACACCAGAAAAGCAACGAAGACTCCGAAGACGCTGCTCTTGGCGATCAAAGTGGCGTAGAATAGCTTGGCAGTGTGCGTGATCCTCAAATACTTCCCTGCAAAAAAAAAAAAATGCCGTCATTTAAGTGAATGACAGATTTGTCGATGCTTTGCGATGTGTAAGTTTGCACAAAACTATATTTACCTCTTGTCGGTGCTGCTGGTACTGACAGGAAAAAAAAGTAGATATAGCTTATTAGTATTAGTTAGTTAGTAGAGTGCAGAGTTATCCCTACTATTATAGTAAAGGCGTAAGCGCAGCACCTAAGCCGTTTTGGGCGCCACCTGAGCAAAATGAGTTCAACTAAATTACTTTTCTCAAATCTAATGGTTGTAGTTGGTTCCCAGTGGACTTCTTTAGCATGTTTTGCCTTTAAGCTTTTTGAATGTAATTTATTCATTATTTGCTCTAATTTTCCAACATTTTAGACAGAGAAGTTTAAAATAATAGTCCATAATGATGTGAAGTTGAATCTTTTCTTGCTGAAAAAGTAACATTTTCCGAATACGTGCACCTAAGTCTTTCACAAACCTAGGGAAAAAACTGTAGTGGAGTTTCACATCATAAACATGTCTAGGTTCTTCTGACTTTCAGCTGAACATACCTTCAACGCCTCGGACCCAATCGGAACGGGGCACAGTATCAGTCCCGTTGAAGAAGCTGACGGTGCAGGTGAACGTCTTGCTCGGTGTGAGCCAATCACTGAGCGGGACCGTCAGCCTGCTGCTGATGCTGTAATGTTCCCCTCCCCACAGGGCAGCATTGTCGGTCGCCACGCCACGTGTGACATTCACCCCGTTGATCTGCCAGAACACACTCACATGGTCCGGGTAGAAATGGGACGCCACACACACCAAGGTCTTCTTGTGTTTCTTGTCTTTGTTGGTTTGACACTCGTTTGGCGAAGGTTGAAGCACTTTCACTTTTGGCGGGGTGATAGTACGGTTTGAGTCTGTGGGGGGGAGCAAAAGAAACAAATCATTAGAATAGTTCGACATTTTGGGAAATACGCTTACTCTGTTCTGGAGAAGATTCATATCTCATGTTTGTATGGAAAATACGAAGCTAGAGCCAGCAGCCAGTTAGCTTAGCATACAGACTAGAAACATTGGGAAACAGCTAGCCTCAATCTTTGTAAAGTAAAAAAAACCCTGACGCATCGGCACCTTTAAAGTTCACTAATTAACATGGTGTATATCATTTGTGAAAGGCGTACAGAAACTTACGGAAAAAGACAAGGGCCACATGTAAATTATGTATTTGCGTTGCGAATTTAAAGTCAGAATTCTGACTTTATTCTCAGAAATCTGACCTTAAACTCAGAATTCAGGAAATCAGAAATCAAATACATTTTTATCCTCTTCCGTAGAAACTAAAGTGTAAAAACAGCAACAACAACAATTTGCCATTTTACCAGTGGTTATTTGAGAGACTATTTCTAGGCAGAAACCTTTACAAATGCCAGCAACAACTGAACAAAAGATTAACAATATATCGTGTTAGGTGTTCTTAACATGATATATTGGATATATCTAGTGATCTTTAGAGGTGCTAGTATGTGGATTCTATTAACTTTAGACTGATCAAGGCTAACTAAAGAAGCTAGTTTCTCCCTGATTCCAGTCTTTTCACTAAGCTAAGCCAAGATAAGATAAGGTAAGCTAGCTAGCCAGCTTCTGGTTCCAGCCATATGTTGACCGTACAGACATCAGAGTGGTATTATCTCACTCTTGGCAAGAAAGAGAATAAGCATATTTCTTTTCAATCAAATTCCTGGTTTATTGTCACTTGTTAACACCAGAATTTAGAAATAAACAGTGAGGAGGGCGCAGGAGGATTTTCTCATGCTAAACATACATGCCAGACAACATGGTTCTACAGTTTACAGTAGCTTTCTCCCATTCAGAGCCGTTATCACTCAATTTCTTCAGATATATTATTGTTTTACCGAGAACTGTTAGCCTGGTTTCCTCTCCGAGATAAGCAGGTTAAGTGGAGCACAACACGACAACGGCTGAACAGAACACTTATCACATACTTATCGTATGACTGATTCATCTCATTTTACTCCACTATGTCTTAGTATGCCATTGTCTTCTAAGATTTGTTCTACTTTAGTAGCTTTGTATTCACTTTATTTAACTTTTCCCTTATTTGACTAAAAAAAAGAAAGGGGCGTCCTCTAAATTCCAGATTCACAGCATTGAGTTTGACGCTGTTTGAGGTCCACCTAAGTACAGAGTTACACAGCAACACAGCTCAAATCTAAATAATTGCAATGACATTCAAATCATAATTTTTCTGCAACCCCATCTTAACAAAAAAAAAAACAACTTCAGAGATGAATCATTGTGTTATTTTGCCTTACCTAAGATAGTCAGTTTGGTGCCACTACAAAAGTAAGCAGGGTTGGAGCTGGTCACATTGACTATACCTATATAGTAAAAACCGTCTGCACTAAAAGCTGTTAACTACTTTGTTGCTCTTCACAGAAAGAAAAAAACTAAACCATTGTCTGGAAATTTGTGTGAAGTACTTTCAGTTGGCTATATTACTCTATTGCTGTCCTTTAATTCCTAAAAGCGCCATCACTGCATGTACTACAGCCTGTAAAGCTGGAAGAAAATGAGTTTCTCTCAACAACAACTGCAAGAATTGTGAGGATCACACACAGTACCTTTTGTTTTTAGTTTTTTACACAGGGAAATTCATAAGAAGAAAATCTGATGTGTTACCAAAAACTACCGATTAAACACTTGGTTGATTGGCAGAACTGTTTGGATAGTTTCCAGTTTCTAAAATGTGAGTATTTTTCTGTATTGAGTTCTTTTAATACTTAAAGTACATTTTCCTGATGCTACTTACATACTTTCACTTAAGTAACATTTTCAATGCAGGGCTTTTACATGTAACAGAGTATGTTTACAGTGTAGTATTAGAACTTTTACTAAAGTAAAGGATCTGAATACTTCTTCCACCACTGTGAAAACCCTCAAACCATACATTGTAGATATTAAACAAGCTAATACATTATGGAATATTTGCCTAAATAAACTGACTTTTCACGTATATATATCACTATTTTAAATCTTTTTTTCCCCTTTTATTTACCTTAGACAGTAATTTTGGTTCCAGAGTCAGTCTCTGACTGGATACTCACAGAATTGATCTGAACTCACATTGAGAGCAATCATGTGGGCAAAGAGCCAATTCTTTTATTGCTGCGGCAGTTTGCTGTAGAAAACGTTAGGACTGAGTCATTAGGAATTAAACAAGACTAACTTGTGCCATAACTGCTATTATCATTTAAAGGGGGGATACCACAATTACTGCCACCAAATAAAATCCCCTAAAAGCCACATATTACCTATTCCCTCATAAACCAGCTGTGAATTTGATTTGTTGTTGAAGAGTTTCTTACCTAATACGGTCAGCTTAGTTCCAGCTCCAAATTGAGCCGGGGAGAATTAACACAGAGCTCTCCGACTGTGACAAAAACGTATCCTACTGCTTTTTGTCTCTGTGCTCTTCTTCACTTTGTCACACTTTGGCGTGTGCAGACTTTCGGTGTAATGTTCTGTAGTAGCCTATATAATTAATCAAATCACTCTCTGCTACAGACCACCTTTTGAACACCAACATATATTATTAAGGCATTTCTATGATCATTGAAGTCATTCTTTTCGCAGTTAGAACATGAATCATCACGTGCAAAGTGTCTCTCACGCTTTACAGTATCTTTACAGGGGATCACATCTGAACAAAACCATAGTTCTATGATATTTTAATGAACTTAATGTTGATTTCTTACCTAAAACAGTTGATATGGTTCCTCCACAGAACCATGTCTCATAAGCACAGTACTCAATTTAGTCTAATGGCGATATTACACCAAAAGACTTTTCAAGCGATTCCAGTGTCGCAGACAAATTTCCAATATCGCAATGAAATCCTGAGAGTCTTGGGATGCGCTCCCGTCTTCTCTAACG
This sequence comes from Perca fluviatilis, assembly GCF_010015445.1. Lineage (NCBI taxonomy): Eukaryota > Metazoa > Chordata > Actinopteri > Perciformes > Percidae > Perca > Perca fluviatilis. Next base: position 29,375,400 of record NC_053126.1, on the reverse strand, counting down.
TTTGGTGTAAGGTGGTCATAAAACTCAGTCACCAGTCAGTCTTTTTCCCGTCTTGACGTTCTGACAAAATCAAACGCGTTTGATATTATGGTAAGTTTTTAAGTCTTGGTAGTAAAATCTTCTAGCCTGTGACTAAAAACTCAGTGACTTTACGACAGATTGTCTTTAGTTGTGAGATGGTGTCAGACTTTCAGTCTTTTCAAAGTCTTTTGTAGAGTCTGTTGTATGGTAGGCACCTTTGTCCTGGTACTTTCAGCAGGCTATATACTGTATATGACCTTTAATTCCCTGAAAGTGCTGTACAAATGGCTGTACTACAGCTTATGTTGTTCAGTTGGAAAGACAAATGAGATTGTCTCAACAACAGGTGAAAGATTTGTGAGGATCACATACTGTACATGCAGTATATTTTGCTTCACAGGTCATTTATTAGAAGAAAATCTAATGTCTTACTTACCAAGAACAGTCAGTTTTGTGCCTGGGCCGAAACGGGGTTCGTAATAGGCACAGCGCGCACCCTTGATATCATAAACCACTAGACTGGAACTACAAAGGCATAAAGGAAAAAAAACATACCAACCTCCAGTTTTGGTGCAATTGAACCAAAGGCTTATTTCCTTATTCAATCCTAATTTAAGCTAAACCAGTTTGGTTTCAGTTCCAAAGTATTCTTTGTTTAGATTATCACAGTGTAGAAATACTGAGCATGAATCTGTTCTGTTCATTCTCCAACATATCCTCTCAGGACCCTTTGCATGTTTTGGAAATTAGTTATATTCTGAGAACCTTAAGATATCTCCAAATCCCGAAATACAATATTAAGCTGAAACATTGAGTTAACAGGTTTTTGTTAGGATCAGAATCTTCCCAAGTCAGGTAGTCTATCGGGCAGTTAGTCAGTCAGACAGGTTTTTCCTTCATTGTCAAACAAAATAAAAAAATTTCGTGACGCATTGAGGCTGTGAGAGCGCCAACTTACCCAGAACAGTGAGTTTAGTTCCATATCCAAAGGAAGCTTCAGCTCCAGTGTCGGTGTGACTGCATCCACTACCGAAAAGTGACAAAACTGCCAATCACTGGTGCTTTGAAACAGGCTAATGATCTATGATATGACTGAAAATGGGCATTACAACATCCAAGTTTGCTGTTGCAGTTTCTTTAGGAATGGGATTTTTTTCATTTTATTTAGTTAGTTTCCCCACTGAAAATTTGTATTTGAACAATGTCAGAATAGTGAGGCATTCGGTCTGTTTTAAGAAAATAGATGTTTTGAATCTGTGTCAAGTGTCTCCGGTAACTTGTAGCGCTCCACTTGAAGCATGTTCAACGGAGGAGGTTTTTGTACAGCGGCTCTATTGGATTGTATCACCGTGGGCCCCTGTCCTCACAGTGAAACAGCATCACACAAAAACCTGACTTCTCTTTGCTTGTGTCGGCTCTCCTTCCCCCACCCGGCGGATCCGTATCTCAGCCTCCATCTTTCTGCGTCTGACTGAAGACTGGGGGGTGGGGGGAGCTCCATGCACCCTGACTGCTGCTATTTCTGTGACGGCTAAGAAAAGAATCAAGCAGGAAAAGAGAATGTTGTGTTTCTGAATGCTGCATAGGGGAAGTGACATCTTTACTGGTCACACCTTTTTTTAATCCCACCCATTTTCAACTGACATAATCTTCTCTCAGGTGTGGAAGAAGTATTCAGATCCTTACCTTGAGTAAAAGTACTAATACCACACATTTACTCAAGCACTGTACTTAAGTAAACATTTAAGGGTACTTGTACTTTACTTTTCATGCCACTTTCTACTTCTACTCTGCTACATTTCAGAGAGAAATATTGTACTTTTTACTCCACTACACTCATCTGACAGCTTTAGTTACTAGTTAATGTGCAAATTAAGATTTTTGCAGACAAAACATATGTAGTTTATGAAATATGATGTTTTATTATTATTAGTAGTAGTTTATTTGAACATGTAAAAAAAAAAAATATATATATATATATATATATATATATATATATATATATACATACATATATATAAAATTAAAATGGAGATAAATGAGGGACATGTACTTCTTTACGCTATACCATATATCTACCTACCTACAGCTCACATATACCCATGCATACACAGGCACAGATGCATACATACATGCATACACACACATATTTACATTTTTTTTTTTTTTTTTGCTCTCTGTCTTTTCCATCTATCTTCTTCCTTTCTGTCTATCTATAGAAAATCAAATAATAACACATCCATTCTAGACTTAGTATAAAGGTCCAGGAACCTAACAGTCAGTATATAATACTATCACCTCTTTTTATGAAATTAATAATAATAATAAATTAAACTACCTAACAATACATAGTCCTACAAGTAGAATAAATGTCTAAATGTCTAAAATGATTAGACAACAAAACAGTTTTGATTGTTTCCAGTTTCTAAAATGTGAGGATTTTTTTCGCATTGAGTAATTTTACTTTTAATACTTTAAGTACATTTTCCTGATGATACTAAGGCCACTTTCACACCTATAGTTCGGTGGACTCGGAGCGATTTGTTCATTTGGTTCGGGTTGCGTTCACGCAGCACCAAACATTGTAAACACATGTCACACGGTCGAGACGGTCGCTTGTTTATTGGTCAGAATATCCGAAACTCACTGACACTTCTGGTCTCAGAAATAAAGGAGCAACACCAAATTGATGACGTCTTGGGTTTTCTGGTTCTGCTTTAGTGTTTCCAATATTTTAGAAGAAGGTGAACAATGACGAAAGTGCAACACCAGTGATGCCAATGTCAGCCAGGCATTCCAAGAGTAGTGGGTAAGAGATGGTTTCAAAGGCAGCAGTAAGGTCTAGCAAGCAATCCAGAGTCTGCAGCATGGAGGAGGTCATCGGTGATTTTAACCAGGGCTGTTTCAGTACTGTGTTTAAGGTGGAAACCGGATTGGAAGGGTTCATGGAGGTTGTTTGAGGTGGGACTGAAGTTGAGCGGCAACCACCCTCTCAGGAGTTTTTGAAATTAATGGTAGATTGAAAATAGGCCTGTAGTGGTTGACGTCAGTTGGATCAGCACCGTTTTTTTTAAGGATGGTTGTGATTGCAGCCATTTTTAGGGTGGGGGCTGTCATGACCTGGCTCAAATGGTCATAACCAAGAGGGAGACGACACCATGTTAAATGTTTAAACAATACTTTATTAAATCAAATTGAACCAAATTAGACCAAATTAACTATATATAGAATGAGATGTAGAAATCCGTGAAGTCAGTGGTGTAGGGGGTCCATAAGTGAAAGATGTGAGTGTATGTTGGTGTTGTGAAGTGTAAGAGCTGGGTTATTTTAATTAGTAACCTGCAAACAGGATGCACAAGTTAGAACACACCTCCACAATGTAGACAGCAAAAAACAGTCAGATGTCACCAAAGGGACATCACAGGGGTACAGATCCAGTGGTGAGGGAGGAGTTTATTATTTTTGTGATGATGGGGAAAATGGATGGCAGACAAAGCTTTGACGAGGAAGGGATGAAGCTGACAGGTAGTAGATATGGCTTTACGGATGAGCTCGGAGATGGTATATTTCATTGCTGGGGTGAAGTTGTGGCTGGCTTGGGGTAACCATCCAAGGTGGGTCCAATGGGGAGGTGCATGAGGAGACCAACTGCTGGTGGATAGTGCTGATTTTGGTGTCAAAGATTTGCAGAAAAGCAGTTCAGTGACCAGTGGACCAGGGCTCTGGAGTTGCCTTTTCCAGAACGGATGAGGTTGGAATAGGGTATAGGGTATTTTTGTAATGCCATACATGTTCAACGTATAGTTGGGCATTCCTGTCTTTTTGTATAGACGCTCAAGACGAAGACCAGTGGTCTTGAGCTGTCAAGGTCAGCGGTGTAGCAAGGAGCAGTACGGGCAAAGGAGACTGTGCGATCCTTCGGGGGGGCCAAGGCATCAAGGGAAGTGGAGAAACAATTATTGTAGCGGTTCACCAAATCAGCAGGGGAGGAGGATGCTGGAGGGCCGGGGTGGAGTGAGAGAGTGATAGCCCCACATCACATGCCCTTCACCATACCTAGAGACTGGCATGGGGTACTTTCCATAAAATCATCTCTCAATGCAAATCAATTCAGCTATTAGGCTAACCGACATAAAACCATGCCAATCTCTAGGTATGGTGAAGGGTATGTTGTCGGGGGGGGGCTATTAATTTAATTCCAAAGGCCAAGGGAACTTTATCAGGATGCATAGTATCCTGGATCCATGAAATAACTGGCCTTTAAAAATAAAAATCTGCCTGCCTCTATGGGAATTTAACATAGGGGTGTACTCACTTTTGTTGCCAGCGGTTTAGACATTAATGGCTGTGTGTTGAGTTATTTTGAGGGGACAGCACATTTACACTGTTATACAAGCTGTACAGTTAATACTTTACATTGTAGCAAAGTGTAATTTCTTCAGTGTTGTCCCATTAAAAGAAATAATGAAATATTTACCATGTGAGCGGTGTACTCACTTTTGTGAGATACTGTATGTCCGTTGTAATGGCAAAAATTACATTTAAGCATAATTCCTTATATTTTTATGTTTTATTTCAACTTTAATTCTCTCACAAATGCTGAAAGAGTTTCTCATTCCCACATGCAGATTTTGATTCTAACCTTGTGAGACATCCAGTCTGGAACATAATGTAAGCACGGTTTGTCTGAACAGATAGGGGCTACAAGGTCGCCCTAAAACTCTCTAGTTTTCCCATGCCAGTTAAGATGTAACTGGGGGGTGAAAGTCGTACCGGGAGGAGGAGGCGAAATGGCTCCAAGATGTCTCTTGTATTTCTCTGATTGTCTTCATGTGTATCAGATTGCCTGTAAGAACTGTAGCGTCATAATAATCTAAGTGCGTGTGTGCTGTCACTCTGAAGATGCATATAAGCCTAGTGTTCTGTTCACTCATTTGAGAAACTGACTCCACACTGGGCTGCGGCCTTTTGTGAAATCATGTTGCTCCTATATTTGCAAATATATCTTTTTTAATAAAATACAAAAACCCAACTTGGTGTTTAGTCTCAGTCTGTCTTATTTGTTTCAATTTACTAAACTCTGAAATTTCCCCCCCTGCTGCAAAGGAAACTTCCACAACACCGTGAACAAGGATGATATGATGGTTTTGAAGGATGAAATGGAAATTAGTTTGTCCAGTTTGAGAATCTCTTGCAGAGCGTTCCAGTCACGAGCGGCAGCAGATTGAAAAGTTGCGAGACCAGAAGGCAGAGTTGGTTTTGGGAAAGCTTAATTGAAGATGAAGTGAGGAGCGGGTGTTGTATGTGACAGACTTTGGCTGCAGCAGGTGACCTAAGTAAGGAGGCGATCGACCAAGAAGGGTCTTGTAAACGAAAGTGAACCAGTGAATCTTACGGCAAATGTGAAGGGAGGGCCAGTTGACAGATGAATATAGGGTGCAGTGGTATGTACTGAAGGGGGCATTTGTGGCAAACCTGATAGTGGAATGGTAAAGAGTGTTGAGTTTTGATAGAGTGACCTTGCAAGCAACCCTGTAGTGCGACCATAATGGGTAGAATGGTCATTTGAATGAGAGTGAGTTTGGCAGAAATGGTGAAAGTGGAATGGTTTCTGTAAAGGAAACCAAGTTTCCGCCTTGACCTTAGATTGCAGCTTTGATATGTGGATGGAGAAAGAAAGTGAAGTTTCCAACCAGATGCCCAAGTATTTATATACTTGTGCAAGGATAGCCCCCTTGCATGTGGTGATGTTAAGGGCCTTCCCATGGCCATAGACATACTTTAATCCAGATGATGATGGGTATGATGAGATAAGAGATCATGCTAAGTGTCATGAGCTGAAATCTCTGCCTAACTGTTTGAGTATGAAGACAAAATCATCCAACCTGTCTGCTAGAAAAGGACTACAACTCTGCCTGTCTTTCTGCCATTACTTCTTCAGCTCCTCCCACTGTTTGGCTGACTCTTCAGTGTGCCTGTTGATGTGGTTTTGCTCCAGGTGTACAGGGTGACATGAGGGTTTTTGTAGGGGTATTTGGGGTTTTTCTATCGTTGTGCGACTGTATGCTGCACAGAAATAATGCCCGCTGTCTTCGGGATGCCTCAGTTTGAGAAAATGAAGGAACGCTTCCTGCTCACCATTTCCACTCACTTTAAAGCTACCCTGAAAGGGGTTCTCGACCATTTGAACTAATGTATAACTCGTTAAACCGACAAGCTTTAAAGAAGAGTCTCCTAGCGAGCGACGATACCACAGAACGGTGTCATAGCTGTTGATGCTGTGTTTGCAGGTCAGTTTGACCGTATCGTTTATCTCCCCCAGCAGATCGACTGGAGTCTGATGAACATCTTTACTTTGACTTGGCGATATTCCTGCAGAAATGAACAAAACATGATGAATGTAAATTTAAATGAATCAGAAGCAAGTTGAAGTTTAAGCAAAAATGAATACCTTAATGTACCTTTGATCCAGAAGAGTGGGATCATAACTGTAATTAAAGCCCTGTGCATGTTGAGAACTATTTACTGGGTCTGTCTCAAGCAGGAAATGGAAGTGATATGGCGCGTCGCATAAAGTAGAAGATGAGGAAGTTTTATGTCAAAGGCAGAGGTGTGCCTGATATGCTGTGCCCTATGCTCACGTGCTATCAGGTAAAAGAGAGACATGTTTGTCCCTGGCTCACTCAAGTCCAAATGGCGCTTCTATCACATATCACACAGCATGCCTTGTTGATCCACCTCATATGGTGACAGGAAAGGACAAATTATATAATTTTGACTCTCCTGTTTAGAATTATTTGGATAACCTTCAAAAGTCACTGCAGCAGATATTGTGGGACATCTAAGTTCCGTCAGATAGACATTCCTGTTAATCCCTCACCGACAGATATAGACAAAAGAAAAAACACGCCCCCCCTTAACTCGAAATCTGTGACAGTTTTATTATTGGTATTTTTAGCCCAATAACAGCTGTTTTAATCAAAATGTATTCACGAGATCTTATCATGGTTTATATGTATTTCTTTTAATGTTATTATTTCGGTCTATTTCGGCCAGGGAAGTTGGGTTGCTTTTTTCTTTATTTATATTTTTAAAACTATAACGCTACATCTACTAACATTTATTTAGATGTTATCATGGGATTCATTTCTTTATTTTAATAATATTATTTCGGTCTTATTACCGGTGTAATATTACAGTATATGCTATAATACAGAACATTATGATATGATCCAAGCTAGACGCATTCAAAGCCGATATCCCACAATGCAATGCGAGCATTCATTCACAGAATCGGACAGCGATCAGCTGGTCTTTAACGACAGTATCGCTTCAATGTACATATATAGTCAGTGGTTTGGTCACCAGCAACAACATGTTGCTCAGCTTTGTCCCAGTAAGTTATGTTAAGTAAGGTAACAAAATGACTATGGCCACTAGAGGGCGCTGTCACCTAAACACTTGAACGAAAACTGTGCATTTCATTTTGGGAGACTTGCTGATTTAGTTTTTCTTGGAATGAAAGTCTCACTCAATCTCAACAACGTGCGCAGATGCTCCCTCTCTGCTGCACGGTAGAGCTGTAATCGGGCCTTAAAAGGCCCGACAGGCCCGTGTCCGACAGAATTTGACCCGAGCCCGACAAGTACATTTTGTTTGACAGCTTTTTAAAAGCCTGAACTTGTTTACAGCCCGACATTATTCAAATGTGCACACGCACACAGCTCTTTTGCCTTTTGTCAAGAATGAGTCATTTCTCATTATGCACATGGTCAAAAGTTTTCCACACCTCAGACTTTGCTTTCTTTGCCGGTGCAACCAAAATGTAATCGCCAGAGGCTCAGGCCAGCCTTCGTTTCACCTCCTCAGCATCCATTTTCATGCTAATTGAAACTCATCACCTGACCGCTCATTTACCGCGCAACCTGGAGCACAAGACCGAACCTGTCGGGTCCCGTCAGGTTCCGTCGGGTTCGGGCAAAGCTCTTCAGCTCTACTGCACAGGTCCTTTTTGGATTATATAATTTATATGAGGTATATAACTCTCATTCTTCTGACCAAAATACCAGATGACTTATCTGTATGTTTAACAACTAGACATGCAAGTGTAGCATGATGATTGACTGCTTTGCGCTGAGTGAGTCACACTCTTTGAACTCACACATTAGCCAATCATGAGCATTTGGAGTGCTTTTCTACTATTTCTTCTGTTTTTGCTTTTGTATGTGGTATATCTTTAACCAGAGCATTGATCTAGGGATGGCAATGTCGGTGTGTCGGTCTGTCAGTCCACCAATTTGGTCCAGACTGAGATATCCCAACAACCATTGGATTGATTGCCATGAAATTTAGTAGAGACATTAAGTGTTTTCCCCCTGACTTCACCTCTAGCATTTGACTGAACCTCGAGTTCAGAGACTTGCTCACAAGTCTGGGATGACCCCACAAAAAAAGCCATCAAGAGCCTCGGATTTCCAAGCTCGGAATTAGGGCAACCACAGAGTACCCCGAGCTAAAAATCCAACATGGCTGCTCCATGCATCAACAGTTGTGAAAGCAGTTTATTAGCACTTCTGTGTTATTTGTGTCTCACAAAATCAGTCGTACACGCAGCGCTATCCATATTCTATCTGTGGACATGTTGATACGTTGTTTGTATGCACAGAAACAGCGTAATGCGTTGTTATAAACTGGCATTGCTAACAATGGATAACCTGGCTAGAGCTAATGAAAACAATGAAAATCCCACTTGGAAATGGAACGCATTCAACTCGGGTGTGACGTCACTTCCAGCTTCGGCTTCCGAGTTCCGAGGTAAATGGAACGCACTATAAAACCTGATTCATGAAGCCAAATGCACATGTCAACCAGCTTCTCTGAGAGGAAGTAATGAACCCCCCAATAAAAATAGTCATCCATGTTGCTGCTTTGATCCTTCTATTTGGTAAGCTCAAGTTGCTCTGTTCCTCATTGAGGTAGAATCAGGCAGTGTGCCAAACTTTATCTATGTGTAGTTTTTGTGCAGCTTGCCAGGTATCTGCAACGCTGTGTGTGCACTGACACCACAGAGATACACTCCGTTGTCATCTGGTTTCACATTTTTCACCGTGAAAGATCCGCTCTCAATCACCGTCTTGTTGGCTGAGTATTTGTCCTGGCTAAAGTTCCCAAAGTCGGGCTTCTTGTACGGCACCGTGTGGACGATGAGCTCCATACTCTTCCCTGGTAACTGCTGGAACCAGTACATGTTATAGAAGGCGCCCGGCAGGGTGTGACTGCAGTCCATCTGAGCAGACTGACCCCTCTGCACCAGTAAACCTGGAGTCTGTTGGACTACCTTAGTACAGCCCACACCTGGAATCAAGAAAGAACACAAGCTGAGATTTAAAATAAAGCTCCCTTTTTGGATATAAATAATGATTTGCATATAACAGATTATAAAACCTATTTGGGGTTTTTGAGTCACATAAAGACTAGGGTAAAACTACCTGCAGTACAGAGCAGACAAACCGTGCAGATGATGAGAGGTGAGATCATTTTGATCCACTCGACACACAGACGTCTCTCACAGTGAGACAGCAGCTGATGGGAGAGAGACTGCCCACCCGCCCCCGAAAAACACCAACATAAGTTGTTTGTTCAAGCAGCAATTATGACCTATGTACTGTATATATACGTTTGTAGTGACAGTGCCCCCTAGTGGCCTTAGTAGTTATGACAGGAGCAAAGCAGGTAGTAATGGGACAAAGTATAAGAGGGGGGTGCTACCCCCCCAACGTAACACAAGCAAACTTTATATTTCACAGTTAGTGTTTTCCGTCAGATCATTTATGGATCTCAACGTTTCTGACCACACATGAAGGCAGCTTTATTTCACAGAGAAAGAATAGAGAAGATCGAGACATTGCGAGTGCTTTGTTGTTGCGGGAAACATTCAGCTTTTACACGAACTCCCGGGCAGTTCAGTGCTTGTGTTTGGTGTTTTAAAACTTTCTCGTGGCAGCGATAGAGGCAGTGATGTTTCCTGTTTCCTGTACAGGACTCTTACACCGTTCGGCTGAGAAGTCTGATCTCCGGTTACATGATTGGCCACCGCAGGGTGATGTGGGGTTGATTTTCTCCAAAAGTAGAGTCGCTTTCAACTTTTCACCGCAGGCCTGCTGTGTTTTTCTGAGCGTGCCCCCTGCGGCAACCCCCTGCCACTGCCTAAACGCACTACTTCACAATAAATTAAAAGACCTGCCTTTTTGACGCACCGTGGGACGGCCGATGCAGGCTGTCTGAACGCAGCCCAACTCCAGCTGATTGCAGGGTGTTGGGTGACAAAGTGGCTGTGAACTGTGGGCAGAAAAAACTTAAAACTTAAATTGCATGCAGTGATCTTTTCAAATTTAGTCAGTATATAGCCGAGATAGATCAACTGAATGTGATGCTGGTAGTTGTAAAGGGTTGAATATTACTGTATGTTGCGTGAGCCACGCGCCGGATGTCAGGCTTTATCGTGGAAGTGTAAATTTTTTATCCAGACTATAGTACTCCAATAATGAGAAAACATCCAAATAGACCCATTTGTGAGTTAGAAAGGTATTTCTGTGTAAGAAAAATGACTGTAAGCACCAATCACAGATCACAGAGCAGATTGGAATCCATTATATTTAACCATGTTTTAGAGCTGGAGTCTCTGAGACTTTTTGTGACCCAAGATTTTCTTGGTTTTTCATTTTTAATTCAATTTTAGGGTTTACAATGTATGACGAAATAAAATCATTAAAAAGACATAGTCCAAAATGCATAGACATTAGTCTCCTTTCTCATCAAAAGTTGTAAGAAATCACCATAAATGAAGATGAAGTACAAAAGTACAGATAAATAAAGCATGCATCTTGAATTCTGACAAATTATATATATATTACCTCCATGAACTTGGTGGACCAATCACAACAGACTGGGCCAGCTGACCAATCAGAGCAGACTGGGCTTTTCAGGAAGCTGGGCCAACAGCTCAGACAGAGTGTTACAGGCAGAGGTGCTGCAGCAATGAGATGAGAAACGTAATGGTGTTTTTAAACATCAAAGCATGTAAATCTATTCTAGTAGACCCTAAGAGTACAAATATGGCGTTGAAAAAACAAATTATAATTCAGTGTTAAACCATAAACTAGAATTTCAGACTTGACACCAACATAACACTACCCTGGTATAATTTGTTACTCAAAGTATTTCATGGAGTTTCATAGTGTAAATAGACATAAATTAAGTCACTTCGTCTGCAGACATCTTGATGTCATCCCACATGTATTTCATGTCAATGACACACTAAGCACACATGTGGAACTCTTTGGAGAGAAACACTACACCCTATTGGATAATAAAAGCATTGCATCAAACCTGTGTGATATTATCAGTGTTTTCTCCCTGTGTGGTTAGAGCAGGTGAATGTTGCGATGTGTTCGAGGGTTTTTGTTAAAGACGTAGGGTTTATGCAGCAGCGTGCATCACTGGCAGCACAGAAATACATTACACAGCCCTCGGCTCCGCTCACTGTTAGAGTATGAAGGGATGACAGACTTCTCCCATCCCCGCTCACGTTATACAGCTCTTTGAATGGAGCTTCAACGGCCACAGTTTTGTATTGTGCGTACCCAATGAGAGTAATTTCACTGCTCCTTAGGGACTGTTTGTACCACTGGATCATCTTAAAATCACTATTGGAGTGGCTGCAGTTAATCAAGATGTTTTCCCCACTATATCTGAACATGGCAGGGGGATCCTGATGAACACTTGTACTGGATAGCTCTGCAGAAGCACAGTAAAAACATCATAATTAGTGGAGATAAAAAGTAAAAAAAAAATCTTTTTTTTTATGACCTGTGAATTCATGGTACATTACCTGCTACACAGAGCCAAAGAGCCACTAACTGTAAGAGCACTCCGGTGGTCATGTTTCTGCAGGTAAAAGCAAAAGGAGAATGAAGAGTGCAAACTGAACGGAGTTGTTTAGAAGGAAGAAAAGGGTGAGTTGCAGGGGTGAGTCCAGGATTTTTATGGGGGGTGGCTACTATAAGAATACAGCATAGAAAATCTGCTTAGAAATAAAGGAAACATTGCATAGGATAGAACAACACAATGTAATTCTGCTAAATAAAACACATCACATTCATTATTAATTTAACTTGATTTTGTTTTTCAACAAATTGTGTATCAAAATACAATACACATTTTCTATAGGCTCTTAAGGCAAAAATTTGGATATGTGGAAATGAATTGGTCATGTGACAAGGGCTGTGAAGATTTTTTTGTCACATAACTGTACATAACCGTATAAGAATAAAGTGCAATGCGCTTACAATAAAGTTGCCTCAAACTTACCAATGAAAACCTTGCTGTACACAGTTTTCAGATAATAGGAAAAAGAACAGAAATAAAGTGCAATACACAATTTATCTTATAGCAACAAGTGCTCTACAGTGAGTTCAACATTATGTTTCTACTTCTAACCTGGACTCATTTCAACAGAGTACACAGTTGCCATACAATGTGTGGTTAAAGTAGATATCCATTCACCAAATGGAACGGCAGCGATTGACAAAGTGATAGTACTCTGATCCAATGGAAATCAAATCTGTCAGCCCAATGGACTGGGGGCACACCAGGGAGGGCCACTCATATTTCAGGGGGGGAGGGTGCCACCCCGGGCCCCCCCTCTTGACCTGCCCCTGGTGGGTTGACACCAGAGGGGTGGAACCCCAGAAATCTGATTGGCTACTATTTCAGGGATGTTGTTGTAATCTAAAATGGAAACAAAATAAGCAGTGAATCATATTTTTTATAAACTGAAACAAAATAACAACTCAAACTAAACTGGAACTACATAGCCAGTGAAACATTTATATCTATATATATATATATATATATATATATATATATAGATAGATAGATAGATAGATAGATAGATAGATAGATAAGGAGTTCAAGAGAGAAATTGAACGGACTTGACATACATTGTAATTAGCCCACTTTGATAAATGTGTAAAACTAGTGGAAATAAGTTGGCTAAAAAAATGTAACATGAAAGAAGTGGGTGATCATTTATACGTTATGCTTTATAAACAGGCAAAACAGACCGGGTCCGTTTTGATGGGAAGACAACACAAATTGTCAAATCATAATTTCTATTTTTTTCAAATTAGTTGTACTACTCCACAACATTCTAATTCCCCCCTCGCAACAACAGAAGTACTTATTGCTTATGGCTATTTAAAGTCACAAATGGTAGTTATATTTCATATCAGAGTTGTGGATTTGGCATTATGTTGGTTAAAACAGGAAGTTGTAGGGATTACTGCTTATCAATTGCAACTTCCTGTGGCAGTCTGTAGTTAGACACAGGTGTGCTCCTTTTTCTTCAGAGTGGATTTAGAGAATGTTAATCAGGAAAGGTTTTTGTAGAGAAAAGAAGGCGACTGAGTCACTGTGCGTGTATTTACTATACATGCCGCTGTGCTCTGGTCTGATTACTGAATGGCTTTTCAACGGTTGGGCTACTGTAGAAAACATATCCGATCAGTTTAAGTTCAGGGTCCCCCAACAACTGCTGGTACCACAACATCGTATCGCATGAACTGATTGAATGGCTGCAGCCGATCGTTGCAGAATCGTGAAGACGTCCCGAGATGGCTGCCGGAACCTGGAAGACTTCCTTACAAAGTGACAGACCTGTGTTTAAAAAGAGAGAAAAGTTAAAGTTGACAAAAAACAGAGGTGGTTTTCAAAAATGATTTTGTTTTGCAAAGGTAAGGATTTAAACATTAACCCACCGGAGACGCGGAGGAGCAAGAGAGCGATGCTGCTTCTGATCATGGTGACTTGCTTCCTGTGTCTGTGTTGCTGCACAGGCACACTGAACACACACTTTGGAGGACTTCAACTTCAACTGTTAATTTTATTTCGTCGCCTGAGGGCAATTGGAGATTAAGTATACAGTGTTAGTTCTTCCTGCAGTGCTCCTCTTTTGCCAGAGCTACAGTAATAAAAAAGATAGAATTGTTTATAAGTTCAATGTTCTGCACAATCATCTTAGAAAACAGATGGATGCCACTTGTTCTAATTGTTTTTTTCTTTCACAAGTTATGTCCTTCATATTTAAATAAAAACTGTATACTATGAGAAAGTATTTGCATAGTTTGTCACATAGAATAGTATGTTGAAAAAAGTAAAAGTACAGTATGTAATGAAAGTCAATAAAAAGTCATTTTTATTGTTTACATTTTTTTCACTGTCGAAAAAAGCCATAGTATAGTGTCGAAAAAAGTAATAAAAAGACATATTATAGTATATTTAAAAAAAGTGATAATAAAGCTATAGTATGTTGAAAAAAGCCATAGTATAGTATGTCGAAAAAAGCCATAGTATATTATGTCGAAAAAAGTCATAGTATAGTATGTTGAAAAAAGTGATAATAAAGCCATAGTATAATATGTCGAAAAAAGTGATAAAAAGCCATAGTATAGTATGTTGACAAAAGTGATAATAAAGACATAGTATAATATGTCGAAAAAAGCCATAGTATAGTATGTCGAATTTAGTAATAAAAAAGCCATAGTATAGTATGTTGAATAAAGTGATAAAAAAGCCATAGTATAGTGTGTCGAATAAAGACATAGTATAGTATGTCGAAATTAGTAATAAAAAAGCCATAGTATAGTATGTCGAATAAAGTAATCAAAAAACCATAGCATAGTATGTCGAATAAAGATATAGTATAGTATGTTGAAAAAAGTGATGAAAAGCCATAGTATAGTGTTTGGAAATTATAATAAAAAAGCCATAGTATAGTATGTTGAAAAAAACACATAGCATAATATGTCGAAAAAAGTAATTAAAAAGCCATAGTATAGTGTGTTGAATAAAGATATAGTATAGTATGTCGAAAAAAGTGATAAAGAAGCCATTGTATAGCATGTCGAAAAATGTGATAATAAAGGCAAAGTATAGTATGTCGAAAAAAGTGATAAAGAGCCATGGTATAGTATGTTGAAATTGTTAATAAAGAAGCCATTGTATAGTAAGTTGAAAAAAGTGATAAAGAAGCCAATGTACAGTATGTCAACAACAGTGATAATGAAGACATAGTATACTATGTCTAAAAAAACCATAGTATAGTATGTCGAAATTAGTAATAAAAATGTCGAAAAAACCCATATTATAATATGTTGAAAAAAGTGATAATAAAGACATAGTATAGTATGTCGAAAAAAGCCATAGTATAGTATGTCGAAAAAAGCGATAAAAAAGCCATAGTATAGTATGTTGAGTAAAGTAATTAAAAAGCCATAGTATAGTATGTCAAAGAAAGTGATAATGAAGACATAGTATAGTATGTCGAAAAAAACCATGTTATAAAATGTCGAAAAAATTAATTAAAAAGCCATAGTATAGTATGTCGAAAAAAGTGATAATAAAGACATACTTCACTATGTCGAAAAACGCCAAAGTATAGTATGTCGAAAAAAGTGATAATAAAGACATACGTACACTATATCGAAACGCCTAGTATGGTGGGTCGAAAAAGTGATAGCATACAATACATACTATGTCGAATAGCCATCATAGTAGTATGCGTAGAAAAGTGATGATAAAGACATACCGCTATGTCGGCCAAAAGCCATAGTATAGTATGTTGAAAAAAAGCCGACGTAAGCAAAAGTAAATATGTTGAATAAAGTGATAAAAAAGCCATAGCATAGTGTGTCGAAAAAGTGATAATGAAGACACATTATAAGTATGTCAAAAAAAGATATAGTATAGTATGGCGAAAAAAAACATGTTATAAAATGGTCGAAAAAGTAATTAAAAAAGCCATAGTAAGAAAAGTTGTCTAAAAAAGCCAAGTATTTGAAAATGTTGCGAAAAAAGCGTTACCATAGTATAGTATGTCGAAAAAAACGATAAAAAAACCGCCTGAAGTATAGGTATGTTGAATAAAGTGATAAAAAAGCCATAGTGATAGGTCGAATAAAAGATATAGTATAAGGTCGTAAATTAGTAATAAAATAGCCGCTATAGTATAGTATGTCGAATAAAGACATAGTATAATATGCAGAAAAAGTGATAAAAAGCCATAGTATAGTATGTCGAATAAACACATAGTATAATATGTAGAAAAAAGTTATAAAAAGCCATAGTATAGTGTGTTGAATAAAGACATAGTATAGTATCTCGAATAAAGTAATCAAACAAACCATAGCATAGTATGTCGAATAAAGATATTTTCTAAAAAGTGATAATAAAGACATACTATACTATGTCGAATAAAGCCATAGTATAGTATGTCGACAAAAGTGATGATAAAGACATACTATACTATGTCGAAAAAGCCATAGTATAGTATGTTGAAAAAAGCGATAAAAAAGCCATAGTATAGTATGTTGAATAAAGTGATAAAAAAGCCATAGTAGTGTGTCTAATAAAAACATAGTATAGTATGTCGAAAATTAGTAATAAAAAAAGCCATAGTATAGTATGTCGAAAAAAGTGATGATAAAGACATACTATACTATGGCGAAAAAAGCCATAGTATAGTATGTCGAAAAAAGCGATAAAAAAGCCATAGTATAGTATGTTGAATAAAGTGATAAAAAAGCCATAGTATAGTGTGTCGAAAAAAACCATATTATAATATGTCGAAAAAAGTAATTAAAAAGCCATAGTATAGTATGTCAAAGAAAGTGATAATGAAGACATAGTATAGTATGTCAAAAAAAGCCATAGTATAGTATGTCGAAAAAAACCATGTTATAAAATGTCGAAAAAAGTAATGAAAAAGCCGTAGTATAGTATGTCGAAAAAAGTGATAATAAAGACATACTACACTATGTCGAAAAACGCCATAGTATAGTATGTTGAAAAAAGTGATAATAAAGACATACTATAGTATGTCAAAAACGCCATAGTATAGTATGTCGAAAAATGTGATAATAAAGACAGTCGAAAAAATCCATAGTATAGTATGTCGAAAATAGTAATTAAAAAGCCATAGTATAGTATGTTGAATAAAGACCTAGTATAGTATGTCGAAAAAAGTGATAAAAAGCCATAGTATAGTATGACAAAATTATCAATAAAAAAGCTATAGTATAATATGTCGAAAAAAACACATAGCATAGTATGTTGAAAAAAGTAATTAAAAGCATTACTATGTCGTAAAAAAGCCATAGTATAGTATGTCGAAAAAAGTGATAAAAAATCCATAGTATAGTATGTCGAAATTAGTAATAAAAAAAGCCATAGTATAGCATGTTGAAAAAAGCGATAAAAAAGCCATAGTATAATATGTCGAAAAAAGCGATAAAAAAGCCATAGTATAGTATGTTGAATAAAGTGATAAAAAAGCCATAGTATAGTATGTTGAATAAAGTGATAAAAAAGCCATAGTATAGTGTGTCGAATAAAGACATAGTATAGTTTGTCGAAATTAGTAATAAAATAGCCATAGTATAGTATGTCGAATAAAGGCATAGTATAATATGTAGAAAAAAGTGATAAAAAGCCATAGTATAGTATGTCGAATAAAGACATAGTATAATATGTAGAAAAAAGTGATAAAAAGCCATAGTATAGTGTGTTGAATAAAGACATAGTATAGTATGTCGAATAAAGTAATCAAACAAACCATAGCATAGTATGTCGAATAAAGATATAGTATAGTATAGACATACTATACTATGTCGAATAAAGCCATAGTATTGTATGTCGAAAAAAGTGATAATGAAGATATACTATACTATGTCGAAAAAAGCCATAGTATAGTATTTCGAAAAAAGCGATAAAAAAGCCATAGTATAGTATGTTGAATAAAGTGATAAAAAAGCCATAGTATAGTGTGTCGAAAAAAACATATTATAATATGTCGAAAAAAGTAATTAAAAAGCCATAGTATAGTATGTCAAAAAAAGCCATAGTATAGTATGTCGAAAAAAAACATGTTATAAAATGTCGAAAAAAGTAATTAAAAAGCCATAGTATAGTATGTCGAAAAAAGCCATAGTATAGCATGTTGAAAAAAGTGATAAAAAAGCCATAGTATAGTATGTCGAAAAAAGCGATAAAAAAGCCATAGTATAGTGTGTCTAATAAAGACATAGTATAGTATGTCGAAAATTAGTAATAAAAAAAGCCATAGTATAGTATGTCGAAAAAAGTGATGATAAAGACATACTATACTATCGAAAAAAGCCATAGTATAGTATGTTGAAAAAAGCGATAAAAAAGCCATAGTATAGTATGTCGAAAAAAGCGATAAAAAAGCCATAGTATAGTATGTTGAATAATGTGATAAAAAAGCCATAGTATAGTGTGTCGAAAAAAACCATATTATAATATGTCGAAAAAAGTAATTAAAAAGCCATAGTATAGTATGTCAAAGAAAGTGATAATGAAGACATAGTATAGTATGTCAAAAAAAGCCATAGTATAGTATGTCGAAAAAAACCATGTTATAAAATGTCGAAAAAAGTAATGAAAAAGCCGTAGTATAGTATGTCGAAAAAAGTGATAATAAAGACATACTACACTATGTCGAAAAACGCCATAGTATAGTATGTTGAAAAAAGTGATAATAAAGACATACTATAGTATGTCGAAAAACGCCATAGTATAGTATGTTGAATAAAGTGATAAAAAAGCCATAGTATAGTGTGTCGAATAAAGACATAGTATAGTATGTCGAAATTAGTAATAAAATAGCCATAGTATAGTATGTCGAATAAAGACATAGTATAATATGCAGAAAAAAGTGATAAAAAGCCATAGTATAGTATGTCGAATAAAGACATAGTATAATATGTAGAAAAAAGTTATAAAAAGCCATAGTATAGTGTGTTGAATAAAGACATAGTATAGTATCTCGAATAAAGTAATCAAACAAACCATAGCATAGTATGTCGAATAAAGATATAGTATAGTATAGACATACTATACTATGTTGAATAAAGCCATAGTATAGTATGTCGAAAAAAGTGATGATAAAGACATACTATACTATGGCGAATAAAGCCATAGTATTGTATGTCGAAAAAAGTGATAATAAAGATATACTATACTATCTCGAAAAAAGCCATAGTATAGTATGTTGAAAAAAGCTATAAAAAAGCCATAGTATAGTATGCCGAAAAAAGCGATAAAAAAGCCATAGTATAGTATGTTGAATAAAGTGATAAAAAAGCCATAGTATAGTGTGTCAAAAAAAACCATATTATAATATGTCGAAAAAAGTAATTAAAAAGCCATAGTATAGTATGTCAAAGAAAGTGATAATGAAGACATAGTATAGTATGTCAAAAAAAGCCATAGTATAGTATGTCGAAAAAAAACATGTTATAAAATGTCGAAAAAAGTAATTAAAAAGTCATAGTATAGTATGTCGAAAAAAGTGATAATAAAGACATACTACACTATGTCGAAAAACGCCATAGTATAGTATGTCGAAAAAAGTGATAATAAAGCATACTATACTATGTCGAATAAAGCCATAGTATGGTATGTCGAAAAAAGTGATAATAAAGACATACTATACTATGTCGAATAAAGCCATAGTATAGTATGTCGACAAAAGTGATGATAAAGACATACTATACTATGTCGAATAAAGCCATAGTATACTATGTTGAAAAAAGCGATAAAAAAGCCATAGTATAGTATGTCGAAAAAAGCGATAAAAAAGCCATAGTATAGTATGTTGAATAAAGTGATAAAAAAGCCATAGTAGTGTGTCGAATAAAGACATAGTATAGTATGTCGAAATTAGTAATAAAATAGCCATAGTATAGTATGTCGAATAAAGACATAGTATAATATGCAGAAAAAAGTGATAAAAAGCCATAGTATAGTATGTCGAATAAAGACATAGTATAATATGTAGAAAAAAGTTATAAAAAGCCATAGTATAGTGTGTTGAATAAAGACATAGTATAGTATCTCGAATAAAAGTAATCAAACAAACCATAGTATAGTATGTCGAATAAAGATATAGTATAGAGTAGATTATTACTATACTATATTGAATAAAGCCATAGTATAATATGTTGAAAAAGCTATAAAAGCCATAGTATAGTATGTCGAAAAAGCTGAATAAAAAGCCATAGTATAGTATTATGTTGAATAAAGTGATAAAAAGCCATAGTATAGTATGTCAAAAAACCATATTATATAATATGTCGAAAAAGCAATTAAAAAGCCATAGTATAGTATGTCAAAGAAAGTGATAATGAAGACATAGTATAGTATGTCGAAAAAGCCATAGTATAGTATATCGAAAAATATGTTATAAAATGTCGAAAAAGTAATTAAAAAAGTCATAGTATAGTATGTCGAAAAAAGTGATAAAGACATACCACACTATATCGAAATAAGCCATAGTATAGTATGTCGAAAAAAGTGATGATAAAGACATACTATACTATGTCGAATAAAGCCATAGTATAGTATGTTCGCAAAAAGTGATAAATAAAGACATACTATAATTATGTCGAATAAAGCCATAGTATAGTATGTCGAAAAAGTGATAAAAAGCCATAGTATAGTATGTTGAATAAAGTAATAAAAAGCCATAGTATAGTATGTCTAATATAAAAAACATAGTATAGTATGTCGTAAAATTAGTAATAAAAATCACCATAGTATAGTATGTCGAAAAAGTGATAATAAAGATACTATACTATGGCTTAAAAAGTCATAGTATAGTATACCAAAAAGTTTATAAAAAAAGACATATAGTATAGTATGTTGAATAAAGTGATAAAAAAGCCATAGTATACTGTGTCGAAAAACCATATTATAATATGTCGAACATAGTAATTAAAAAGCCATAGTATAGTATGTCGAAAAGTACATCCATACTATACCATACTACTATATATGTCGAAAAAAGTGATAATAAAGATAGTATAATATGTGGACATTTGTAACAAAGAAGCCATAGTATAGTATGTTGAAAAAACCCATAGTATAATATCTCGAAAAAAGTGATAATAAAGTCATAGTATAGTATGTCGAAAAATGTGATAATAAAGACAGTCGAAAAAAGCCATAGTATAGTATGTCGAAAATAGTAATTAAAATGCCATAGTAATGAATGTCGAATAAAGACATAGTATAGTATGTCGAAAAAAGTGATAATAAAGCCATAGTATAGCATGTCGAAAAATGTGATAATAAAGACAGTCGAAAAAAGCCATAGTATAGTATGTCGAAAATAGTAATTAAAAAGCCATAGTATAGTATGTCGATATTAGTAATAAAAAAGCCATAGTATAGTATGTCGAAATTAGTAATAAAAAAGCCATAGTATAGTATGTCGAAAAAACACATAGCATAGTATGTCGAAAAAAGTAATTAAAAAGCCATAGTATAGCCAAAGTATAGTATGACGTATAAATGTGCTATAGAAATAAAGTTTATGACGAAAGCAGTGATAATAAAGACATAGTAAACTATGTTGAATAAAGCAATCGTATAATATGTCGAAATTAGTAATAAAAAAGCCATAGTATAATATGTCGAAAAAAGTGATAATAAAGACATAGTATACTATGTCAAATAAAGATATAGTATAGTATGTTGAAAAAAGTGATAATAAAGACATAGTATACTATGTCGAAAAAAGCCATAGTATATTATGTCGATCTTAGTAATAAAAAAGCCATAGAATAGTATGTCGTATAGTCATACTATACGACATACTATACTACTATATATGTCGAAAAAAGTGATAACAAAGACATAGTATATTATGTCGAAATTTGTAACAAAGAAGCCATAGTATGGTATGTCGAAAAAACCCATGGTATAAAATCTCGAAAAAAGTGATAATAAAGTCATAGTATAGTATGTCGAAAAATGTGATAATAAAGACAGTCGAAAAAAGCCGTAGTATAGTATGTCGAAAAAACCCATAGTATAATATCTCGAAAAAAGTGATAATAAAGTCATAGTATAGTATGTCGAAAAATGTGATAATAAAGTCATAGTATAGCATGTCGAAAAATGTGATAATAAAGACAGTCGAAAAAAGCCATAGTATAGTATGTCGAAAATAGTAATTAAAAAGCCATAGTATAGAATGTCGAATAAGGACATAGTATAGTATGTTGAAAAAAGGGATAAAAAGCCATAGTATAGTATGACGAAATTATTAATAAAAAAGCTATAGTATGGTATGTCGAAAAAACACATAGCATAGTATGTTGAAAAAAGTAATTAAAAGCAATACTATGTCGTAAAAAAGCCATAGTATAGTATGTCGAAAAAAGTGATAAAAAAGCCATAGTACAGTATGTCGAAAAAAGTGATAAAAACGCCATAGTATAGTATGTCGAAATTAGTAATAAAAAAGCCATAGTATAGTATGTCGATATTAGTAATAAAAAAGCCATAGTATAGTATGTCGAAATTAGTAATAAAAAGCCATAGTATAGTATGTCGAAAAAACACATACGTATGTCGAAAAAAGTAATTAAAAAGCCATAGTATAGCCATAGTATAGTATGACGTATAAATGTGCTATAGAAATAAAGTTTATGACGAAAGCAGTGATAATAAAGACATAGTAAACTATGTTGAATAAAGCCATCGTATAATATGTCGTAATTAGTAATAAAAAAGCCATAGTATAGTATGTCGAAAAAACGAATAGCACAGTATGTCGATAAAAGTGATTAAAAAGGCATAGTATGGTATGTCGAATAAAGTGATAATAAAGACATAGTATAGTATATCGAAAAAAGTTTTCGACATACTATACTATGGCTTTTATATTACTAATTTCGACATACTATACTATGGCTTTTTTCGACTATGTCTTTATTATCATTTTTATTCGAAATATTATCCTATGGTTTATTTTGACATAGTATACTATGTCTTTGTTATCACTTTTTTCGTCATACTATTCTATGGCTGTTTAATTACTAATTTCGACATACTATTCTATGGTTTTATTCGACATAGTATACTACGTCTTTATTATAACTTTGTTCGACATACTATACTATGGCTTTTAAATTACTTTTTTCCACATACTATACTATGGCTTTTATATTACTAAATTCAACATACTATACTATGGCTTTTTTCGACATATTATCCAATGGTTTATTTTGACATAGTATACTATGTCTTTGTTATCACTTTTTTCGTCATACTATTCTATGGCTGTTTCGACATACTATACTATGGCTTTTTAATTACTTTTTTCAACATACTATGCTATGTGTTTTTTCGACATACTATACTATGGCTTTTTTATTAATAATGTTGTCATACTATACTATGGCTATTTATCACTTTTTTCAACATACTATACTATGTCTTTATTCGACATACTATACTATGGCTTTTTTATTACTAAATATGACATACTATACTATGGCTTTTTTCGACATAGTATACTACGTCTTTATTATAACTTTGTTCGACATACTATACTATGGCTTTTAAATTACTTTTTTCCACATACTATACTATGTCTTTGTTATCACTTTATTCGTCATACTATTCTATGGCTGTTTAATTACTAATTTCGACATACTATTCTATGGTTTTATTCGACATAGTATACTATGTCTTTATTATAACTTTTTTCGTCATACTATTCTATGGCTTTTTTATTACTAAATTCGACATACGAAAAT
The DNA here is from genome assembly GCF_010015445.1 of Perca fluviatilis. Taxonomy (NCBI): domain Eukaryota; kingdom Metazoa; phylum Chordata; class Actinopteri; order Perciformes; family Percidae; genus Perca; species Perca fluviatilis. Next base: position 29,351,692 of record NC_053126.1, on the reverse strand, counting down.
GTACATGGCTTTTTTCGACATAGTATACTATGTCTTTTTAATTACTTTTTTCCACATACTATACTATGGCTTAAATATTACTAATTTCTACATACTATACTATGGCTGTTTAATTACTAATTTCGACATACTATACTATGGCTTTTTTCGACTATGTCTTTATTATCACATTTTTCGACATACTATACTATGACTTTATTATCACTTTTTTCGACATACTAAACTATGGCTTTTTTATTGCGTTTTTTGACATACTATACTATGGCTTTTTTCGATATATTATCCTATGGTTTATTTTTACATAGTATACTATGTCTTTGTAATCACTTTTTTCGTCATACTATTCTATGGCTGTTTAATTACTAATTTCGACATACTATTCTATGGTTTTATTCGACATAGTATACTATGTCTTTATTATAACTTTGTTCGACATACTATACTATGGCTTTTAAATTTCTTTTTTCCACATACTATACTATGGCTTTTTTATTACTAAATTCGACATACTATACTATGGCTTTTTTCGACATAGTATACTATGTCTTTTTAATTACTTTTTTCCACATACTATACTATGGCTTTTATATTACTAATTTCTACATACTATACAATGGCTGTTTAATTTATAATTTCGACATACTATACTATGGCTTTTTTCGACTATGTCTTTATCATCACATTTTTCGACATACTATACTATGGCTTTTTTATCGCTTTTGTCGACATACTACACTATGGCTTTTTTCGAAATATTATCCTATGGTTTATTTTGACATAGTATACTATGTCTTTGTTATCACTTTTTTCGTCATACTATTCTATGGCTGTTTAATTACTAATTTCGACATACTATTCTATGGTTTTATTCAACATAGTATACTACGTCTTTATTATAACTCTGTTCGACATACTATCCTATGGCTTTTAAATTACTTTTTTCCACATACTATACTATGGCTTTTATATTACTAAATTCGTCATACTATACTATGGCTTTTTTCGACATATTATCCTATGGTTTATTTTGACATAGTATACTATGTCTTTGTTATCACTTTTTTCGTCATACTATTCTATGGCTGTTTAATTACTAATTTCGACATACTATTCTATGGTTTTATTCGACATAGTATGCTATGTCTTTATTATAACTTTTTTCGTCATGTTATTCTATGGCTTTTTTATTACTAAATTCGACATACTATAGTATGGCTTTTTTCGACATAGTATACTATGTCTTTTTAATTACTTTTTTCCACATACTATACTATGGCTTTTATATTACTAAATATGACATACTATACTATGGCTTTTTTCGACATAGTATACTACGTCTTTATTATAACTTTGTTCGACATACTATACTATGGCTTTTAAATTACTTTTTTCCACATACTATACTATGTCTTTGTTATCACTTTATTCACATACTATTCTATGGCTGTTTAATTACTAATTTCGACATACTATTCTATGGTTTTATCTGACATAGTATACTATGTCTTTATTATAACTTTTTTCATCATACCTTATCTCTATGGCTTTTATTACTTCAAATTGGACATACGTAATATGTATATAGTTTTCTCGACATAGTATACTATGTCTTTTAATTACTTTTTTCCACATACTATACTATGGCTTTTATATTACTAATTTCTACAGACTATACTATGGCTGTTTAATTACTAATTCGACCACACTATACTATGGTTTTTTTTGAATAATATTATCCTATGGTTTATTTTGACATAGTATACTATGTCTTTGTTATCACTTTTTTCACATAATTATTCTATGGCTGTTTAATTACTAATTTCGGCATACTATTCTATGGTTTTTACCTCGGAACATAGTATACACGTCTTTATAATAACTTTGTTCGACATACTATACTATGACTTTATTATCACTTTTTCGACATACTATACTATGGCTTTTTTACGCTTTTTCGACATACTATACTATGGCTTTTTTCGCACATATTATCCTATGGTTTATTTTGACATAGTATACTATGTCGTGTAATCACTTTTTTTCCATATACTATTCTATGTCTGTTTAATTACTACACTCGACATACTATTCTATGGTTTTATTCGACATAGTATACTATGTCTTTATTATAACTTTGTTCGACATACTATACTATGGCTTTTAAATTTCTTTTTTCCACATACTATACTATGGCTTTTTTATTACTAAATTCGACATACTATACTATGGCTTTTTTCGACATAGTATACTATGTCTTTTTAATTACTTTTTTCGACATAGTATACTATGTTTTGTTAATTACTTTTTTCCACATACTATACTATGGCTTTTATATTACTAATTTCTACATACTATACAATGGCTGTTGAATTACTAATTTCGACATACTATACTATGGCTTTTTTCGACTATGTCTTTATCATCACATTTTTCGACATACTATACTATGGCTTTTTTATCGCTTTTGTCGACATACTACACTATGGCTTTTTTCGAAATATTATCCTATGGTTTATTTTGACATAGTATACTATGTCTTTGTTATCACTTTTTTCGTCATACTATACTATGGCTTTTAAATTACTTTTTTCCACATACTATACTATGGCTTTTATATTACTAAATTCGTCATACTATACTATGGCTTTTTTCGACATATTATCATATGGTTTATTTTGACATAGTATGCTATGTCTTTGTTATCACTTTTTTCGTAATACTATTCTATGGTTGTTTAATTACTAATTTCGACATACTATTCTATGGTTTTATTCGACATAGTATACTATGTCTTTATTATAACTTTTTTCGTCATATTATTCTATGGCTTTTTTATTACTAAATTCGACATACTATACTATGGCTTTTTTCGACATAGTATACTATGTCTTTTTAATTACTTTTTTCCACATACTATACTATGGCTTTTATATTACTAATTTCTACATACTATACTATGGCTGTTTAATTACTAATTTCGACACACTATACTATGGTTTTTTTCGAAATATTATCCTATGGTTAATTTTGACATAGTATACTATGTCTTTGTTATCACTTTTTTCGTCATACTATTCTATGGCTGTTTAATTACTAATTTTGACATACTATTCTATGGTTTTATTCGACATAGTATACTACGTCTTTATAATAACTTTGTTCGACATACTATACTATGACTTTATTATCACTTTTTTCGACATACTATACTATGGCTTTTTTATCGCTTTTTTCGACATAGTATACTATGGCTTTTTTCGACATATTATCCTATGGTTTATTTTGACATAGTATACTATGTCGTTGTAATCACTTCTTTCGTCATACTATTCTATGTCTGTTTAATTACTAATTTCGACATATTATTCTATGGTTTTATTCGACATAGTATACTATGTCTTTTTAATTACTTTTTTCCACATACTATACTATGGCTTTTATATTACTAATTTCTACATACTATACTATGGCTGTTTAATTACTAATTTCGACATACTATACTATGGCTTTTTTCGACTATGTCTTTATTATCACATTTTTCGACATACTATACTATGACTTTATTATCACTTTTTTCGACATACTATACTTTGGCTTTTTTATCGCTTTTTACGACATACTATACTATGGCTTTTTTCGACATATTATCCTATGGTTTATTTTTTACATAGTATACTATGTCTATGTAATCACTTTTTTCGTCATACTATTCTATGGTTTTATTCGACATAGTATACTATGTCTTTATTACAACTTTTTTATCACTTTTTTCGACATACTATACTATGTCTTTATTCAACATAGTATAGTATGTCTTTATTATCACTTTATTCCACATAGTATACTATGGCATTTTTCGACATAGTACAGTATGTCTTTGTTATCACTTTTTTTCATACTTATTCTATGGCTGTTTAATTACTAATTTCGACATACTATTCTATGGTTTTATTCGACATAGTATACTATGTCTTTCTTATAACTTTGTTCGACATACTATACTATGGCTTTTAAATTACTTTTTTACACATACTTTAGTATGGCTTTTTTATTACTAAATTCAAAATACTATACTATGGCTTTTTTCGACATAGTATACTATGTCTTTTTAATTACTTTTTTCCACATACTATACTATGGCTTTTATATTACTAATTTCTACATACTATACTATGGCTGTTTAATTACTAATTTCGACATACTATACTATGGCTTTTTTCGACTATGCCTTTATTATCAAATTTTTCGACATACTATACTATGACTTTATTATCACTTTTTTCGACATACTATACTTTGGCTTTTTATCTTTTTCACTAAATACATATAACTGCTTTTTTTTTACACATATTATCCTATGGTTTATTTTTGACATAGTATACTATGTCTATGTAATCACTTTTTTCGTCATACTATTCTATGGCTGTTTAATTACTAATTTCGACATACTATTCTATGGTTTTATTCAACATAGTATACTATGTCTTTATTATAACTTTTTAATTACTTTTTTCCACATACTATACTATGGCTGTTATATTACTAATTTCTACATACTATTCTATGGCTGTTTAATTACTAATTTCGACATACTATACTATGGCTTTTTTATCACTTTTTTCGACATACTATACTATGGCTTTTTTATGACATAGTATTGCTTTTTAATTACTTTTTTCGACATACTATACTATGTCTTCATTCGACATCCTTTACTATGGCTTTTTAATTACTTTTTTCAACATACTATACTATGGCTTTTTTCGACATACTATAGTATGGCTTTTTTATCGCTTTTTTCGACATACTATACTATGGCTTTTTTTGACATATTATCCTATGGCTTATTTTAACATAGTATACTATGCTTTTATTATCACTTTTTTCGTGATATTATACTATGGCTTTTAACGACATACTTTACTATGGCTTTTTTATTACTAATTTTGACATAATATACTATGGCTTTTTTATTAATAATTTCGACATGCTATACTAATGCTTTTTAACGACATTGTATAGTATTGCTTTTTAATTACTTTTTTCGACATACTATCCTATGTGTTTTCTCGACATACTATACTATGGCTTTTTCATTAATAATTTCGACATACTATACTAAGGCTTTTTAACGACATAGTATACTATTGCTTTTTAATTACTTTTTTCCACATACTATCCTATGATTTTTCTCGATACTATACAATGGCTTTTTTATGAATAATTTCAACATACTATACTATGGCTTTTTATCACTTTTTTCGTCATACTATTCTATGGCTTGTTAATTACTAATTTCGACATACTATACTATGGTTTTATTCGACATACTATACTATGTCTTTTTAATTACTTTTTTTGACATACTATACTATGGCTTTTTTCGACATAGTATACTATGGCTTTTTTCAACATATTATGCTATGTGTTTTTTCAACATACTATACTATGGCTTTTTTCGACATATTATCCTATGGCTTATTTTGACTTAGTATACTATGCTTTTATTATGACTTTTTTCGACATACTATACTATTTGCTTTTTAATTACTTTTGTCGACATACTATGGCTTTTTTCGCCATAGTATACTATGTATTTATTATCACTTTTTTCGTGATATTATACTATGGCTTTTTTCGACATACTTTACTATGGCTTTTTTATTACTAATTTTGACATAATATACTATGGCTTTTTTATTAATAATTTCGACATCCTATACTAATGCTTTTTAACGACATAGTATACTATTGCTTTTGAATTACTTTTTTCGACATACTATCCTATGTGTTTTCTCGATAACTATACTATATACTTTTTATTAATAATTTCGACATACCTATACTATGGCATTTTTGTATTGCATTGTTTTTAATTCTTTTTTCAACATACTATGCTATGTGTTTTTTCTCGGACATACTATACTTTTACTTTTTCATTAATAATTCGTACATTATACTAGCTTTTTTAACGACATAGTATACTATTGCTTTTAATTACTTTTTTCCACATACTATCCTGTGATTTTTCCCGATACTATACAATGGCCTTTTTTATGAATTATTTCAACATACCTATACTATGGCTTTTTATCACTTTTTTACATACTTATTCTATGGTTGTGTTAATTACTAATTTCGACATACTATACTTATGGTTTTTTACGGCATAGTATACTATGTCTTTATTCTAACTTTATTCGACATACTATACTATGTCTTTTTAATTACTTTTTTTGACATACTATACTATGGCTTTTTTCGACATAGTATACTATGGCTTTTTTCAACATATTATGCTATGTGTTTTTTCAACATACTATACTATGGCTTTTTAATTACTTTTTTCGACATACTATACTATGTCTTTATTCGACATACTATACTATGGCTGTTCAATTACTATTTTCAACATACTATACTATGGCGTTTTTCGACATACTATAGTATGGCTTTTTTATCGCTTTTTTCGACATACTATACTATGGCTTTTTTCGACATATTATCCTATGGTTTATTTTGACATAGTATACTATGTCGTTCTAATCACTTTTTTCGACATACTATTCTATGGTTTTATTCGACATAGTATACTATGTCTTTATTATAACTTTTTTATCACTTTTTTCGACATACTATACTATGTCTTTATTCAACATAGTATAGTATGTCTTTATTATCACTTTATTCCACATAGTATACTATGGCATTTTTCGACATAGTATAGTATGTCTTTGTTATCACTTTTTTCGTCATACTATTCTATGGCTGTTTAATTACTAATTTCGACATACTATTCTATGGTTTTATTCGACATAGTATTCTATGTCTTTATTATAACTTTGTCTGGACATACTTATATGCTTTTTCGACATTATAATCTATGTCTTTTAATTACTTTTTCCACATACCATATACTATGGCTTTTATATACTAATTTCTACATACTATACTCATGTTTTAATTACTAATTCGACATACTATACTATGGCTTCATTAACACTTTTTTCGACATACTATACTTTGGCTTTTTTATCGCTTTTTTTGACGTACTATACTATGTCTTTTTTCGACATAGTATAATATGTCTTTATTATCAGTTTTTTCGACATACTATACTATGGTTTTTTTCGACATAGTGTAGTATGTCTTTATTATCACTTTTTCGACATATTATACTATGAGTTTTTCAACATACTATACTATGGCTTTTTTTTTACTATTTTCGACATACTATACTGTGGCTTTTTTATGACATAGTATTGCTTTTTAATTACTTTTTTCGACATAGTATACTATGTCTTTATTATAACGTTTTTATCACTTTTTTCGACATACTATACTATGTCTTTATTCAACATAGTATAGTATGTCTTTATTATCACTTTATTCCACATAGTACACTATGGCGTTTTTCGACATAGTATAGTATGGCTTTTTTATCACTTTTATCGACATACTATACTATGGCTTTTTTCGACATATTATCCTATGGTTTATTTTGACATAGTATACTATGTCGTTGTAATCACTTTTTTCGTCAAACTATTCTATGGCTGTTTAATTACTAATTTCGACATACTATTCTATGGTTTTATTCGACATAGTATACTATGTCTTTATTATAACTTTTTTATCACTTTTTCGACATGCTACTATACTATGTCTTTATTCAACATAGTATAGTATGTCTATATTATACCTATTTATTCACATAGTACATAATTATATGCTTTTCGACATAGTATAGTATGTCTTTATTATCACTTTTTTCGACATACTATACTATGTCTTTATTCAACATAGTATAGTATGTCTTTATTATCACTTTATTCCACATAGTATACTATGGCATTTTTCGACATAGTATATTATGCCTTTTGTATCACTTTTTTCGCATAATTATTCTATGGCTGTTTAATTACTAATTTCGCAAATACTATTCTATGGTTTTATTCGACATAGTATTCTATGTCTTTATTATAACCTTGTTCGACATACTATACCATGGCTTTTAAATTACTTTTTTCCACATACTATACTATGGCCTTTTTATTACTAACTTACGCACAACTATGCTTTTTTTCGACATAGTATACTATGTCTTTAATTACTTTTTTCCACATACTATACTATGGCTTTTATATTACTAATTTCTACATACTATACTATGGCTGTTTAATTACTAATTTCGACATACCATACTATGGCTTCATTATCACTTTTTCGCACATACCATACTTTGGCTTTTTTATCGCTTTTTGACATACTATACTATAGCTTTTCTCGGACACATAGTATAATATGTCTTTATTATCGTTTTTTTCGATAATTATACTATGGTTTTTTCGCACATAGTGTAGTATGTCTTATTATCACTTTTCGACATATTATAATATGAGTTTTTCGACACATATTATATGTATGTTTTTTACTTTATTTTCGACATACTATACTATGGCTTTTTTATCACTTTTTTCGACATAGTATACTATGGCTTTTTTATGACATAGTATTGCTTTTTAATTACTTTTTTTGACATACTATACTATGTCTTTATTCGACATCCTTTACTATGGCTTTTTAATTACTTTTTTCAATATACTATACTATGGCTTTTTTCGACATATTATCCTATGGCTTATTTTGACTTAGTATACTATGCTTTTATTATGACTTTTTTCGACATACTATACTATTTGCTTTTTAATTACTTTTTTCGACATACTATGGCTTTTTTCGCCATAGTATACAATGTATTTATTATCACTTTTTTCGTGATATTATACTATGGCTTTTTTCGACATACTTTACTATGGCTTTTTTATTACTAATTTTGACATAATATACTATGGCTTTTTTATTAATAATTTCGACATCCTATACTAATGCTTTTTAACGACATAGTATACTATTGCTTTTTAATTACTTTTTTCAACATACTATCCTATGTGTTTTCTCGACATACTATACTATGGCTATTTTATTAATAATTTCGACATACTATACTATGGCATTTTTACGACATAGTATTGCTTTTTAATTACTTTTTTCAACATACTATGCTATGTGTTTTTTCGACATACTATACTATGGCTTTTTCATTGATAATTTCGACATACTATTCTAAGGCTTTTTAACGACATAGTATACTATTGCTTTTTAATTACTTTTTTCCACATACTATCCTATGATTTTTCTCGATACTATACAATGGCTTTTTTATGAATAATTTCAACATACTATACTATGGCTTTTTATCACTTTTTTCGTCATACTATTCTATGGCTTGTTAATTACTAATTTCGACATACTATACTATGGTTTTATTCGACATAGTATACTATGTCTTTATTCTAACTTTATTCGACATACTATACTATGTCTTTTTAATTACTTTTTTTTGACATACTATACTATGGCTTTTTTCGACATAGTATACTATGGCTTTTTTCAACATATTATGCTATGTGTTTTTTCAACATACTATACTATGGCTTTTTTCGACATATTATCCTATGGCTTATTTTGACTTAATATACTATGCTTTTATTATGACTTTTTTCGACATACTATACTATTTGCTTTTTAATTACTTTTTTCGACATACTATGGCTTTTTTCGCCATAGTATACTATGTATTTATTATCACTTTTTTCGTGATATTATACTATGGCTTTTTTTGACATACTTTACTATGGCTTTTTTATTACTAATTTTGACATAATATACTATGGCTTTTTTATTAATAATTTCGACATCCTATACTAATGCTTTTTAACGACATAGTATACTATTGCTTTTGAATTACTTTTTTCGACATACTATCCTATGTGTTTTCTCGACATACTATACTATGGCTATTTTATTAATAATTTCGACATACTATACTATGGCATTTTTACGACATAGTATTGCTTTTTAATTACTTTTTTCAACATACTATGCTATGTGTTTTTTCGACATTATATACTTTGGCTTTTTCATTAATAATTTCGACATACTATACTAAGGCTTTTTAACGACATAGTATACTATTGCTTTTTAATTACTTTTTTCCACATACTATCCTAAGATTTTTCTCGATACTATACAATGGCTTTTTTATGAATTATTTCAACATACTATACTATGGCTTTTTATCACTTTTTTCGTCATACTATTCTATGGCTTGTTAATTATATTTCACGCACATACATATATTATATTTTATTCGACATAGTATACTATGTCTTTATTCTAACTTTATTCAACATACTATACTATGTCTTTTTAATTACTTTTTTTGACATACTATACTATGGCTTTTTTCGACATAGTATACTATGGCTTTTTTCAACATATTATGCTATGTGTTATTTCAACATACTATACTATGGCTTTTTAATTACTTTTTTCGACATACTATACTATGTCTTTATTCGACATACTATACTATGGCTTTTTAATTACTTTTTATCACATAATATACTATGGCTTTTATATCACTTATTTCGACATACTATACTATGGCTGTTCAATTACTATTTTCAACATACTATACTATGGCGTTTTTCGACATACTATAGTATGGCTTTTTTATCGCTTTTTTCGACATACTATACTATGGCTTTTTTCGACATATTATCCTATGGCTTATTTTGACTTAGTATACTATGCTTTTATTATGACTTTTTTCGACATACTATACTATTTGCTTTTTAATTACTTTTTTCGACATACTATGGCTTTTTTCGCCATAGTATACAATGTATTTATTATCACTTTTTTCGTGATATTATACTATGGCTTTTTTCGACATACTATACTATGGCTTTTTTATTAATAATTTCGACATCCTATACTAATGCTTTTTAACGACATAGTATACTATTGCTTTTTAATTACTTTTTTCAACATACTATCCTATGTGTTTTCTCGACATACTATACTATGGCTATTTTATTAATAATTTCGACATACTATACTATGGCATTTTTACGACATAGTATTGCTTTTTAATTACTTTTTTCAACATACTATGCTATGTGTTTTTTCGACATACTATACTATGGCTTTTTCATTGATAATTTCGACATACTATACTAAGGCTTTTTAACGACATAGTATACTATTGCTTTTTAATTACTTTTTTCCACATACTATCCTATGATTTTTCTCGATACTATACAATGGCTTTTTTATGAATTATTTCAACATACTATACTATGTCTTTGTTATCACTTTTTTCGTCATACTATTCTATGGCTGTTTAATTACTAATTTCGACATACTATTCTATGGTTTTATTCGACATAGTATTCTATGTCTTTATTATAACTTTGTTCGACATACTATACTATGGCTTTTAAATTACTTTTTTCCACATACTATACTATGGCTTTTTTATTACTAAATTCGACATACTATACTATGGCTTTTTTCGACATAGTATACTATGTCTTTTTAATTACTTTTTTCCACATACTATACTATGGCTTTTATATTACTAATTTCTACATACTATACTATGGCTGTTTAATTACTAATTTCGACATACTATACTATGGCTTCATTATCACTTTTTTCGACATACTATACTTTGGCTTTTTTATCGCTTTTTTTGACATACTATACTATGGCTTTTTTCGACATAGTATAATATGTCTTTATTATCAGTTTTTTCGATATACTATACTATGGGTTTTTTCGACATAGTGTAGTATGTCTTTATTATCACTTTTTCGACATATTATACTATGAGTTTTTCAACATACTATACTATGGCTTTTTTTTATTTTTTCGACATACTATACTATGGCTTTTTTATGACATAGTATTGTTTTTAATTACTTTTTCGACATAGTATACTATGTCTTTATTATAACGTTTTATCACTTTTTTTTTCGACATACTATACTATGTCTTTATTCAACATAGTATAGTATGTCTTTATTATCACTTTATTTCTCATAGTACATACATTATGGCGCGCCGACATATAGTATGGTTTTTTTATCACTTTTATCGACATACTATACTATGGCTTTTTCGACATATTATCCTATGGTGTATTTTGACATAGTATACTATGTCGTGCAATCACTTTTTCTCACAAAACTATTCTATGGCTGTTTAATTACTAATTTCCATTCTATTCGGTTTTATTCGACATAGTATACTATGTCTTTATTATAACTTTTTTATCACTTTTTTCGACATGCTATACTATGTCTTTATTCAACATAGTATAGTATGTCTTTATTATCACTTTATTCCACATAGTACACTATGGCGTTTTTCGACATAGTATAGTATGTCTTTATTATCACTTTTTTCGACATACTATACTATGTCTTTATTCAACATAGTATAGTATGTCTTTATTATAACTTTATTCCACATAGTATACTATGGCATTTTTCGACATAGTATATTATGTCTTTGTTATCACTTTTTTCGTCATACTATTCTATGGCTGTTTAATTACTAATTTCGACATACTATTCTATGGTTTTATTCGACATAGTATTCTATGTCTTTATTATAACTTTGTTCGACATACTATACTATGGCTTTTAAATTACTTTTTTCCACATACTATACTATGGCTTTTTTATTACTAAATTCGACATACTATACTATGGCTTTCTGACATAGCATAATTATGTCTCTTTAATTCTTTTTTCCACATACTATACTATGGCTTTTATATTAATTAATTTCTACATACTATACTATGTCTGTTTTATTACTAATTCGACATACTATACTATGGCTTCATTATCACTTTTTTCGACATACTATACTTTGGCTTTTTTATCGCTTTTTTGACATATATTATACTTATGGCGTTTTCGACATAGTATAATGTCTCTTACATCAGTTTTTTCGACATACTATACTATGGGTTTTTTCGACATAGTGTAGTATGTCTTTATTATCACTTTTTCGACATATTATACTATGAGTTTTTCGACATACTATACTATGGCTTTTTTTTTACTATTTTCGACATACTATACTATGGCTTTTTTATCACTTTTTTCGACATAGTATACTATGGCTTTTTTATGACATAGTATTGCTTTTTAATTACTTTTTTCGACATACTATACTATGTCTTTATTCGACATCCTTTACTATGGCTTTTTAATTACTTTTTTCAACATACTATACTATGGCTTTTTCGCAACATTATCCTATGGTTATTTTGACTGGTATACTATGCTTTTATTATGACTTTTTCGACATACTATACTATTTGCTTTTTAATTACTTTTTCGACATACTATCTTTTTTACACTTGTATACTATAGATATTATTATCACTTTTCTTGATATTATACTTATGGCTTTTTGACATACTTTACTATGGTTTTTTATTACTAATTTTGACATAATATACTATGGCTTTTTTTTAATAATTTCTGACATCCCATACTAATGCTTTTTAACGACATAGTATACTATTGCTTTGAATTCACTTTTTTCGACATACTATCCTATGTGTTGTTTCTCGACATACTATACTTATGGCTATTTTATTAATAATTTCGACATACTATACTATGGCATTTTTACGACATAGTATTGCCTTTTAATTACTTTGTCAACATACTATGCTATGTGTTTTTTCGACATTATATACTTTGGCTTTTTCATTAATAATTTCGACATACTATACAAAGGCTTTTTAACGACATAGTATACTATGTCTTTATTCTAACTTTATTCGACATACTATACTATGTCTTTTTAATTACTTTTTTTGACATACTATACTATGGCTTTTTTCGACATAGTATACTATGGCTTTTTTCAACATATTATGCTATGTGTTTTTTCAACATACTATACTATGGCTTTTTAATTACTTTTTTTACACATACTATACTATGTCTTTATTCGACATACTTATACTATGGCTTTTTAATTCACTTTTATCACATAATATACTATGGCTTTTATATCACTTATTTTGACATACTCATACTATGGCTGTTCAATTACTATTTTCAACATACTATACTATGGGTTTTTCGACATACTATAGTATGGCTTTTTATCGCTTTCGGCATACTATACTATGGCTTTTTTCGACATATTATCCTATGGTTTATTTTGACGCATATACGCGTTGTAATCCCTTTTTCGCCATACTTATTCTATGGCTGTTTAATTACTAATTTCGGCATAATTATTCTATGGTTTTATTCGACATAGTATACTATGTCTTTATTATAACTTTTTATCACTTTTTTTGACATACTATACTATGTCTTTATTCAACATAGTATAGTATGTCTCTTTTTATTATCACCTTTATTCCACATAGTACACTCTGCATGCTCGACATAGTAAGTATCTTTGTTATCTTTTTTCGACATACTAAATTATGTCTTTATTCAACATAGTATAGTATGTCTTTATTATCACTTTATTCCACATAGTACACTTATGAGCACATAGTCGATAGTATGTCTTTGTTATCACTTTTTTCGAATACTATACTTATGGCATTTTTCGACATAGTATAGTATGTCTTTGTTATCACTTTTTTCGTCATACTATTCTATGGCTGTTTAATTACTAATTTCACTCCGCATATTATTCTATGGCGTATCGCCATAGTATACTATGTCTTTATTATAACTTTGTTCGACATACTATACTATGGCTTTTTAATTATTTCTTTCCACACATACCATACTATGGCTTTTTTTTTACTAAATCTCGATATATTATACTATGGCTTTTCGACATAGTATACTTATGTCTTTAATTACTTTTTTCCACATACTATACTATGGCTTTTATATTACTAATTTCACATACCATACTATATGCTGTTTAATTACTAATTTCGACATACTATACTATGGCTTTTTTATCACTTTTTTTCGACATACTATACATATGGCTTTTTTGAGCATAGTATTGCTTTTTACTTATTTTTTCGACATACTATACCTATGTCTCATTCGACATCCTTTACTATGGCTTTTTAATTACTTTTATCCACATACTATACTATGGTTTTATATTACTTTTCAACATACTATCATGGTTTTTTTCGACATACTATAGTATGGCTTTTTATCGCTTTTCATACCTTATACTATGGCTTTTTTTGACATATTATCCTATGTTTTTAACATAGCATACTATGCTTTTATTATGACTTTTTCGCCATACTATACTATGGCTTTTAATTACTTTTTGACATACTATGGCTTTTTAGCCATAGTATACTATGCATTTTATTATCACTTTTTCGTGATATTATACTATGGCTTTTTTCGACATACTTTACTATGGCTTTTTTATTACTAATTTTGACATAATATACTATGGCTTTTTTATTAATAATTTCGACATGCTATACTAATGCTTTTTAACGACATAGTATACTATTGCTTTTTAATTACTTTTTTCGACTTACTATCCTATGTGTTTTCTCAACATACTATACTATGGCTTTTTCATTAATAATTTCGACATACTATACTAAGGCTTTTTAACGACATAGTATACTATTGCTTTTTAATTACTTTTTTCCACATACTATCCTATGATTTTTCTCGATACTATACAATGGCTTTTTTATGAATAATTTCAACATACTATACTATGGCTTTTTATCACTTTTTTCGTCATACTATTCTATGGCTTGTTAATTACTAATTTCGAGATACTATACTATGGTTTTATTCGACATAGTATACTATGTCTTTTTAATTACTTTTTTTGACATACTATACTATGGCTTTTTTCGACATAGTATACTATGGCTTTTTTCAACATATTATGCTATGTGTTTTTTCAACATACTATACTATTGCTTTTTAATTACTTTTTTCGACATACTATACTATGTCTTTATTCGACATACCATACTATGGCTTTTTAATTACTTTTTTCCACATAATATACTATGGCTTTTATATTACTAATTTCGACATACTATACTATGGCTGTTCAATTACTATTTTCAACATACTATACTATGGCTTTTTTCGACATACTATAGTATGGCTTTTTTATCGCTTTTTTCGACATACTATACTATGGCTTTTTTCGACATATTATCCTATGGTTTATTTTGACGTAGTATACTATGTCGTTGTAATCACTTTTTTCGTCATACTATTCTATGGCTGTTTAATTACTAATTTCGAATACTATTCTATGGTTTTATCTCGACATAGTATACTATGTCTTTATTATAACGTTTTATCTTTTCGACATTACTCATAATTATGTCTTTTATTCAACATAGTATAGTATGTCTTTATTATCACTTTATTCCACATAGTACACTATGGCGTTTTTCGACATAGTATAGTATGGCTTTTTTATCGCTTTTTTCGACATACTATACTATGGCTTTTTTCGACATATTATCCTATGGTTTATTTTGACATAGTATACTATGTCGTTGTAATCACTTTTTTCGTCATACTATTCTATGGCTGTTTAATTACTAATTTCGACATACTATTCTATGGTTTTATTCGACATAGTATACTATGTCTTTATTATAACTTTTTTATCACTTTTTTCGACATGCTATACTATGTCTTTATTCAACATAGTATAGTATGTCTTTATTATCACTTTATTCCACATAGTACACTATGGCGTTTTTCGACATAGTATAGTATGTCTTTGTTATCACTTTTTTCGACATACTATACTATGTCTTTATTCAACATAGTATAGTATGTCTTTATTATCACTTTATTCCACATAGTACACTATGGCGTTTTTCGACATAGTATAGTATGTCTTTGTTATCACTTTTTTCGTCATACTATTCTATGGCTGTTTAAATACTAATTTCGACATACTATTCTATGGTTTTTTTCGACATACTATACTATGGCTTTTTTATCACTTTTTTCTACATAGTATACTATGGCTTTTTTATGACATAGTATTGCTTTTTAATTACTTTTTTCGACATACTATACTATGGCTTTTAAATTACTTTTTTCCACATACTATACTATGGCTTTTTTATTACTAAATTCGACATACTATACTATGGCTTTTTTCGACATAGTATACTAAGTCTTTTTAATTACTTTTTTCCACATACTATACCATGGCTTTTATATTACTAATTTCTACATACTATACTATGGCTGTTTAATTACTAATTTCGACATACTATACTATGGTTTCATTATCACTTTTTTCGACATACTATACTTTGGCTTTTTTTTTGCTTTTTTCGACATACTATACTATGGCTTTTTTCGACATAGTATAGTATGTCTTTATTATCAGTTTTTTCGACATACTATACTATGGCTTTTTTCGACATAGTATATTATGCCCATATTAACGCTTTTTTCGACATATTATGCTATCTGTTTTTTCAAAATACTATACAATGGCTTTTTCATTAATAATTTCGACATACTATACTAAGGCTTTTTAACGACATAGTATACTATTGCTTTTTAATTACTTTTTTCGACATACTATCCCATGAGTTTTCTCGATACTATACAATGGCTTTTTTATAAATAATATAAAAAAGCCATTATGCCATTAAGCCAATATGGCTTTTTAATTCCTTTTTTCGACATTCTATACTATGGCTTTTTAATTCCTTTTTTCGACATACTATACTATGGCTTTTTTCGACATAGTATACTATGGCTTGTTTCGACATATTATCCTATTGCTTTTTTTTACATAACATACTATGTCGTTATTATCACTTTTTTCGTCATACTATTATATGTCTTTTTAATTACTAATTTCGACATACTATACTATGGTTTTATTCAACATAGTATACTAATTCTTTATTATAACTTTTTTCGACATACTATACTATGGCTTTTTTACGACATTGTATTGCTTTTTAATTACTTTTTTCCACATACTATACTATGGCTGTTTAATTACTAATTTTGACATACTATACTATGGCTTTTTTCAACATATTATCCTATGTCTTATTTTGAAATAGTATACTATGTCTTTATTATCACTTTTTTCGTCATACTATTCTATAACTTTTTAATTACTAATTTCGACATACTATACTATGGTTTTATTTGACATAGTATACTATGTCTTTATTATAACTTTTTTCGACATACTATGGCTTTTTAGTTACTTTTTTCGTGATATTATACTATGGTTTTTTTCGACATACTATAGTATGGTTTTTTTATTTCTGTTTTCGACATACTATATTATGGCTTTTTTCGACATATTATTGCTTTTTAATTACTTTTTCAACATACTATGCTATGTGTTTTTTCGACATACTATACTATGGCTTTTTTATTAATAATTTCGACATACTATACTAAGGCTTTTTAACGACATAGTATACTATTGCTTTTTAATTAATTTTTTCGACATACTATCCTATGGCTTTTTTCAACATAGTATACTATGTCATTATTATCACTTTTTTCATGATATTATTCTTTGGCTTTTTTTGACATATTTCCCTATGGCTTTTTTCGACATATTATACTATGTCTTTATTATCACTTTTTTCGTCATACTATTCTATGGCTTTTTAATTATTAATTTCGACATACTATACTATGGTTTTATTCGACATAGTATACTATGTCTTTATTATAACTTTTTTCGACATACTATACTATGGCTTTATTCGATGTAGTATAGTATGTCTTTATTATTCCTTTTTCGACATACTATACTATGAGTTTTTTCGACATACTATACTATGGCTTTTTATTACTAATTTCGAACTTACTATACTATGGCTTTTTTATCACTTTTTTAGACATACTATACTATGGCTTTTTATCACTTTTTTCAACATACTATACTATGTCTTTATTCGACATACTATACTATCGCTTTTTAATTACTTTTTTCCACATACTATACTATGGCTTTTATATTACTAATTTCTACATACTATACTATGGCTGTTTAATTACTAATTTCGACATATTATACTATGGCTTTTTTCGACTATGTCTTTATTATCACATTTTTCGACATACTATACTATGACTTTATTATCACTTTTTTCGACATGCTATAATATGGCTTTTTTTCGCTTTTTTCGACATACTATACTATGGCTTTTTCGACATATTATCCTATGGTTTATTTCGACATAATATAATATGTCTTTATTATCCCTTTTTTCGTCATACTATTCTATGGCTGTTTAATTACTAATTTCGACATACTATTCTATGGTTTTATTCGACATAGTATACTATGTCTTTATTATCACTTTTTTCGTGATATTATACTATGGCTTTTTTCGACATACTATACTATGTCTTTATTCAACATACTATACTATGGCTTTTTAATTACTTTTTTCAACATACAATGGTATGTGTTTTTTCGACATACTATACTATGGCTTTTTTATTACTAATTTCGACATACTATACTATGACTTTTTTCGACATACTATACTATGGCTTTTTTTATCACTTTTTCCGACATACTCATACTATGTCTTCATTATCACTTTTTTCAACATACTATACTTTTTTCGACATACTATGGTATGGCTTTTTTATTGCTTTTTTCAACATACTATACTATATCTTTTTTTGACATATTATAACCTGGGTTTTTTATTACCAATTTCAACATACAGCTATATTAAAGACATAGTATAGTATGTCGATATAAGTAATTAAAAAGCCATAGTATAGTATGTCGAAAGTAGCAATAAAAAAGCCATAGTATAGTATGTGATATCGGGTGATGACTCAGAAATGATGTAGGGAGACCTTAAAGATGACGACCAGTCCAATGAATACAAATCAAATACAGCTTTATTTAAACAGTGAACAAACTTCCATGACAATGAGACAACCGTGAGGATACAAACGTGTCTGCTCAAGGGTGGCCAAAATGTACATCAAAATGAATCCCTTTTAAACTCTTTTTGTTCTCACACAGTATGAGACATCTATTTCAGTTGGAACAGTTCACTCTTAACCTGTACCTTTTATGGCACGTGCTCCTAATAGATTTCCACATTCCTGGCTCCAATTCCTCTGTGTGAAAGTTGTACCCAAACTCATAATAGATTTACACATTCTTGTGGGTGAAGGTTGTCCCCAGACTAACCTTCTTGTGTAGTACCCTACATACAAGATATAAAATACATTTGAAACATGTAGGCTGAAATATCCAACCTATCAATCCTCCCTTTTTTTTATCCTAGTTGAGGTACAGTCTACCATTCCATACAGTGTGACATACAACAGTATGTCAAAAAAAAGTGATAAAAATGCCATAGTATAGTATGTCGATAAAGGTAAAAAAGTCATAGTATAGTATGTCGACAAAAGTGATAATAAAGACATAGTATACTATGTCGAAAAAAGCCATAGTATAGTATGTCGAAAAAAGCAATGACAAAGCCATAGTATAGTATGTCGAAAAAAGCCATAGTAATATATGTCGAAAAAGGTCATATTATAGTATGTCGAAAAAAGTAATAAAAAAGCCATAGTATTGTATGTCGAAAAAAGCCATAGTATAGTATGTCGAAAAAAGTAATAAAAAAGCCATAGTATTGTATGTCGAAAATATTTTTGTAATTGTAATTTTAATGTTTTTATATAGCGCTTTTCTAGTCTTAACGACTACTCAAAGCACTTTAACATAGTAGAGGAACCATTCACCATTCACACACACATTCATACACTGTGGCCAACGCTGCTGTACAAGGTGTCACCTGCTCATCAGATAAACATTCACAGGGGTTCAGTGTCTTGCCAAAGGGCACTTCAACATGGGACTGCAAGGCTAAGGATCGAACCACCAACCTTCCAATTGGCAGGCAACCACTGAGCCACTGAGCCACAGCCGCAGGATAGTACATTGAAAAAAGCCATAGTATAGTATGCCGAAATTAGTAATAAAAAAGCCAGTGTATAGTATGTTGAAAAAAGTGTTAAAAAAATCATAATATAATGTGTCAAAAAAAGCCATATTATAATTATGTCGATAAAAGTAAAAAAAACAACAACAAAAAAGTTATAAAAGTTGGCAATAAATCTGGTAGAGGCGATTTGGGAAATTTTTCATGGGCGCAACCCACCTAGTCAGCGCTGCTGCTCATCCCACAAATGCATGTTCCTTAAATATGGGGCACCATTTAAATGGAAACTAAACAGGCTTTCCAACGGTATAAGATGTATTGCCAAAAAGCAGACAAATAATCTACCAAACACAAATTTCCTTACTTTTTGTGCTAAGTTTGTCGAAAAAAGTTATAGTATTGTATAGTATTATATGTCGAAAAAGCAAGCATATATGTTTCTTTTTCGAAAAGGTTTGAAAAGGTTTTTTTCAAAAATCATAGTATAAGGACATAGCATAGTATGTCGCAAATAGTCATAAATAGTCATAGTATACGACGAAAACGAATAAACGAATAAAAAAGTAATCGTATAGTGTATCAAAATTCATAAAACGTCATAGTAAAGTATGTCAAAAAAAGTCACAGTATGGCCAAATAATCATAAAAAATCGTAATACTAAATAAAGTGATAAAAAAAGTCATAGTATAGTACGGAGCCCTGAAAGTGACATGGACGATTTTCTTTTTTAAAGCATGTTTTATAACTGGCACGCCCACTTTACTAAACCGCATGCGTGTGTTATAATGCGCTTGCGCAACGGCGCTGTCCTCCTTCAGTTGTGTCCGGTTGAGCCCCAAGTATTTGATTTTTGAAATGTCGTGAGGTACAAGTAGAAAGTGGCATGAAAAGACAAGTAAAGTACAAGTACCTCAAAGTTGTACTTAAATACAGTACTACTTCCATCCACCACTGTGTTTTATGGCCATCAGCTTTACCTGGCCTCACCTCTCTACCATCTCTGTGATGTCGACCCTCGGTGTAAAGTCGAGCCTCTGGGTTTCCTGTCCGCAGACAGAGCCTCTTCTGTGTCTGAAACCCGAGTGCTCGGCATTCCTCTTGCCCAGGCCTCAAATAAAGACCCAAATTCTTACAGAAATAATCCAGGTCCCCGCTGGGACTGCAAACCTACCCCCACTTGCCTCCCTCAAGGTGGACAATCAGTGTCTTTGTAGAGCCGAGCTGATGCCAGCAGACTGAGCCCGAGCTGGTTCTAGTCCTGCAGCCGCTGGAGATGTGCAGACAGCTGCCTCGCTGGAGAAACTCTGGATTATTGTGGACAACTATCATCATTATCATCATCATCATCATCATCACTGGATTATCAAAGCTACATATGTGTTTTTCTGTGGATGTGGATGTACAAAATGTTCTTTTCAAATCGGATTGAATGGCCCGGATTTAAAAAAACATCACCAGTTTTTTGGTATTGGCTGACAACAACAGAGAGTCTATACCAATTTAACGGTAAGCTACGGTTATTCCTTCTTTTCTTCCCGAGATAAAAACTATGACATGGGTTCCCAAACATTATTATTATATATATTTTTTTTACGTCAAAGACCCCTAAACTTACAATTAGACCGCATAACCCCATTTGATAAGATTTCATCCCCCATGGCCCCCCTCTGTCGGATAGGATTTTGGTTTTAGATGTTGTATTCCATTTTTTTGAAGAAAGCATTGGCGCATCCAACAATTCTTCTGTGCAGGTGCGTAGGAAGAATATGACAGACTTGGGAAACCCCTGCACACTGCTCTTGCTGCAGCATCACCATTTATTAAAGAAAACAAGGCGCCGAGGGACTGAAACGCTCGTTTTCTTTAATAAACGGTGACGCTGCAGCAAGAGCAGTGTGCAGGATTTTCCTTTTCTCCCAAGATGTTTTATTACAGAAAGTGTAAGAAACCCATGACCAAACATAGTCATATATCCTGTCATTGTATTACTTATGAATGGAATTACAGAGCAAATAACATATTACCTTTTTTTGCTGGGGAACCCCACTTTGGGAACCACTCTGGGCTAGTGTATGCTGCACTTATGCTGGAGTGTGGGCTATTAGGGCTGCACAAGACACTTTTTTTTTTTTTTAAATTGTCATTGCAATATCAACTGGCACAATAAACACATCACAAAAGACAGTGAGAGATTGTTTGGGTTACTTGAAAGAAAACTGCACTTTAAAATGTAGCTGTCATTCTTTTATATTCCACTCAATTTTTATTTTGTTTAATAAAAGAACGTTAAGAAAGATTTCCTGTCAGTTGTTTTAAATTCAACCGGCAAGTTGAACACTGAAGCAAGTTGAACACTGAATGCAGCAGAAAGGCAGAGCTGAATGCACTTTAATATCGGTTTATTTATCGCCGGTAATATCGTTATTGCGATATTTAACGATGTTATAGCATATTTTCCTCATATGCCGTGCAGCCCCTTGGGCTATATTTTGCAGATCACAGCTCGGAGCAAAATTGTAAGCAACATGAGAGGCTGGCCATTAGGTGAAAAGTACAATTAACCCTTGTGTTGTCCTCCCTGGTCAAAAAGATTAACACTTATCTTTTTCCTTTAACCTTTTTTTCGACATTTGACATTTTCATCGCTATTTCCGACGTTTTCTTTTTGGTTTTCACTAACACCAACTTACATCCACTAGTTTTACACTACTTTTTGGAATTCATGGTCAATAAACCTCATTTATATAGAGTTAGACCTAATATTTGAGTTATAAAAAGCAGAAATTATGAATTATTTTGACTAATAGTTAAGATCAGGGGAACGTATGTTGAGTTGATGACTTTAGTCAGGATACTGATTTGAAACCATTTCGATTTTCACCCAAAATTCAATGAAAGTGATCAATTGCATTTGCAAAGAGCGTTGTATGGAATCCATAATTTTTTTTTTGTGGTGATTTGGTTAAAAAGAAACCCATACTTTTGATATAGACATTTTTAAAAGGGGTCAAATTTGACCCAAGGACAACAGGAGGGTTAATCGCAAATTGCTCTAAATCGCAATACGCACTAGCTTGGATGCGTCAAGTATTGTGATGCTGCAGAGACGCACCGGCCTACAAATAGTATCCAACTGACGAAATCCTCGCAAAAATCACGCTATAATCATTTTAATCTTAACATTTTTCAATGAAAATGAGAATAGCGATGCAAAAATGATCATTTCCCTCCAATATTGCGAATCGTATCGCGATCGCAATATCAGTCGAAGTAATCGCGATTAGAAATGTTCCTCGTATCGTGAAAAAGCTGCTGTAATTTAAGTCCTAGAAGGGCAGTCAGTGAGTCAGGCAGGATTCAAACGTTAGACCACTTAACATGCCTTTATTTCAGCATTCAAAATAATTAAAAACATCTCAATTTATTATACATATACAAAATAGGTACAGATCCTTGTGGTATTTTCCCCCATGGGTGTGTCTGCCTTCTCTCACAAACTTCTCTTTGCTGACGGCTCTCTTTCTGTGCATTATTTTAAAAAAGAAATCTGTTTGATTCCAATTTCTTTGAGAAAAATTCACCCTTTCGCACAACAAACATAAGAAACAAACTACAACGGATGGGTGGATGGATGAAGGGGTGGAGGAGAATTTGAAAGGGCAGAAAAGTGGTTTAAAGGTTCAAAACATAGAACCAAAAAAAAACAAAAAGAGGAAGAGGGAAGAAGGGAGTCGGATCCGCTCTTCACTTGAACTCACAGCTAGAGTTTCAGATGCCCGGCGGGGGGCCCCAACCAGGAAAAAGGAAAAACCCCAAAAAAAAAAAAAAAAAAAAAAAAAAAAAAAGGGGGTTTTTAAAAAAAAAAAAAACGCCCCGCCATACTAAACAAACAAGAAAGAAAATTTTTTTTTTTAAAAGGGAGGACAAACAGATAACCTCAAAGAAAGAATAGCACCGTACGTTTTTTGGCTGTTTTCTGCTTCTGCAAAAGTTTTAAAGAATTAACCTCAACTACCCCTTTCCGACCAAAAGTTCTACAGGCATCACTTCACAAACACTGGGCCCTTTTTTTTATTTCTTCTTCTTATTTATTTACAGCTGGTATTCCTTGCTTTTCTGAGGTAGCCATAGGATTTTTTTTTTTCTTCCTTTAAAAAAAAAAGAGGTTTAAACCCATGTTTCTCTGCTGGTGGTTTTAATGTGACTTTTCTTTCAAAAAAAAATGAAGGAGAAAAAAAAATGGAACAAACAAGAAAGCAACCACAACAACGAAACAAATCACAAACGGCTACAAAATCAGCCGATGATGAGGAGGAGGAGGGGGAGGGAGTTGTCAGTGTTGTCTGGGGCCGGTGGACAGGGAACAACAGAGACAAACATGGCTGTCAGTTTCACCGTTTATTCATCAACACCTGAAACGTTGTACAAAGCAATTGGGTTCTGTCTGTTCTGTTGGGACTGTCCTTTTCATTCCTCTCACCACAGTGGTGTATAAAAAAATACAAAAGTCACATGTGTGTTTCGGCTGGTTTCTGTAAACTCCAGAGAGGCCTGGTTTGGCTGGATGAAGAGGGGAAGTCAATTTTCTTTCTTTTTTTACACTTTACAGAAGCATATATTATTTTCTTGTTGCCAGTGAAACAAAAAATGTCTTCTTTACAGGATCCTTGGTGTTGGTGATGGTAAAAAAAACAAAACAAATACGAAACAAAAAAAAACCAAGAGTCAGAAAAAAAAATAAAAAGTAGTGGTCCCAAACACGACGATGCATCGCCGCCATCTTGTTGGAGTGCAGGCAAAGTGGAGGACCATCGGAAAACAACGGCCGAATGGAAATTCGTAGAATCAGGAGCGAGGGGTCAGATGTTTCAGAAATATGGCAATAGAGAAATGTTTTGGTGGGGTTTCTTTTAGAGAGAGATGACTGCTAGAAAAAATAAAACACACACACACGCACAACAACAATTTCAAGTCCAGATTTCTCTTTTTACAAG
Source organism: Perca fluviatilis (assembly GCF_010015445.1). NCBI lineage: Eukaryota > Metazoa > Chordata > Actinopteri > Perciformes > Percidae > Perca > Perca fluviatilis. The sequence goes on along the minus strand of NC_053126.1, from coordinate 29,325,849 downwards.
AAGCAGACGGGTCCAATTTCAAGGCCAAACTCTTGGTCTGGAGCACCAACGTCCATAGGAGCGATGTCAATGATGGGCAGGCGAGATGTTTTCGATGTCTTGTAGTCGATGACTGTCTTGCCCCATGTGCCGGTGTGTGACTGCAGGGAGAGAAGAAGAAGAAAAAAAAGGGGGGGGGCATTAGGGTCAACATTCAAAATGGCCACTGCGTAGATAGTTCACTCTGGACAAAGTTTTTCCAATTTGTTTCCTGAACTTTTGTTCAAAGCGCACAAACCGCAAGACCAGCTACAGTAGCTAGCAAGCATGTTGCTCTGATGAACTGCTATCTGACTCGAAACCACTGTGTATACCATTAGGGAGTTTATACTAAGCCTAGTCTGGATGAACGACTTTTTAGACATTTACTGGAAAGTTCCCGCCGGATGTCCCTCACCTTCCCCCTTTCTTTGTGGGACTGCAACCGTAAACTCGGAGATAGCGAGCTAACGTTACACGCTGAAAATGGCAAGTTTTGAAGAAATTTGAATGGTGCAACAAGGCAGGCCTGCTTGGTTCTTTCAGGGCAATGATTGTAAAGATTTAAAAAGAATATGTTTAGGGCATTTCCTCTCTAACTGGGATGTTTTGGGAGCGATTGGTGGGATTGCTGTGGACGAAGTACCCACGGCGATAAACCGGTGAGAGCTAATGAGGTTTAACCGTGCATCCAGCTAATTTAAATAGCTCACGTTACTGTATTGTGTGAACATTTAACTTCATTTAATATTGTATGTGGCGTTGTGGAGCTAGGTCTGGCAATGCAAGACTTAATGTAGGCTGAATTGTGTTATTACGAACTCTGCAGCTTTAGCATTCGAAGCTTGTTCGGCTGTCAGTGGGGATCTGGATGAGAGTATATCAACCCAAGTTTGAAAGCTCACCGTGCATCCGTCTTCCAGGACGCTGTAGGTGAAGCGGCTGTTGCCCTCGGCTCTGATCTCGATCTCGTTGGAGCCCTGGAGGAGCAGGGCCTTCTTGAGGTTGCCGGCGGCGGCGTCCATGTAGGCGACGCTGTTCTTGCAGTGGTAGGTGACGTTCTGGGTCGCCTCAGTGGACATGAGACGCAGGAAGGTCAGCTGGATGTTGACATCCTCTGGGGCAGAGCCCTCGTTGCCGTACTCGAACTGTGTGGGAAAGAGGAGGGGGGTGGGGGTTACAGACTGAACTGTGGAGGCCAGAGGAGGGATAAGAAGTGGATAGGAAAGATGCAGTTGAGGAATGGTTTAGGAAACAAGTGAGGAATGGGAAGTCAGGGTTGCTTAGGCGCAGCACCCATGCAGTTTTGGCCACCACCTAAGCCATGTGAATAGAACTGAATGACTTTTCTCACATCAAATGAGAAAAGAATATTTATAAGAATAGCAATATTCTTCACTGCTTATGTTCGTTTTGGTTTACTACAACAACCCTGGAGGGAAGGAGGAACTGAGACCGAAGGTGACCAAAGAGAAGGCAGGTAGGGATGAATTTCGAGCGAGGAGTGAGAAAGAGCTCTGTTTGGCCGGTTTAACATATTTACCTGGAAGCCATCGGTCATAGCCTCTCCGAACCAGACGTGCTTCTTCTCCTTGATGTTCTTGCTCATGTACCAGTTCTTCTGGGCAACCACACGCTGACTTGGGGGTACGCAGGTCTCTCCGGTCTCCATGTTGCAGTAGACCTTGATGGCGTCCTGAGTGCAGCCCTGGTCGGGGTCAATCCAGTACTCGCCTGGAGAACAAAGAGTTCGGTGGAAGAAAAAAAAAGAAAATGTAGGCCTTTTACTTGTAACAGTGTATTTTTACAGTGTGGTATTGTACTTTTACTTAAGTAAAGGATCTGAATATTTCTTCCACCACTGTTGTAAAAAACTCACCGCTCTTCCAGTCGGAGTGGCACATCTTGAGGTCCCGGCAGGTTCTGGCGGGGTTCTTGCGGGTTCCGTCGGGGCTGCGGATCTGCTCGATCTGCTGGCTCAGGCTCTTCAGGGTGCCATCAACCTCCAGGTCGCGGTCACGGAGAACGTTAGCGTCATCAGCGCGGTATGAGCGGAAGGGATCGGGGGCCTTCTCCTGAGGCTGGGAAATGAAGCCGAGGTCGAATCCGCCGCCGGGGGCACCAGGTGCACCGGGAGGTCCAGGAGGTCCGGGAGGACCCTGAGTGACAAGAGGGGAAAGGAAGAGGAGAAGATGTTGGTTAATTCATTGCCGGTAGAGGCTTTGTGGAAAATTCCTAGAAAATCCCAACCTCTATGTTCGATAAAATCCCAACCTCTATGTTTAAAAGTGCAACTGAAGTTGTATTTTATCTAAAAACATATCCCACATCAAAATAACTAGATAAATAGAAATAAATCTCTTCAAATAAATAAACTAAGAACACGTAGTGACGTCTGAATTAAAACAAGTGATATCAAAAGGAGACTACGCCCCAGGCTGTTTAAAAATGGCATCGCAATTAATATTTCATCCCAACAGCTTGTAATCTTTACACATTTATATTTTATATTTATATTTTTTATCGATTCACGATCGCTTCGTCACACCCCTAAAATAGACGGAGCTAGACTTACAGCAGGTCCCATCTCTCCGGAACGTCCACGAGGTCCAGAAGGTCCAGTGGGACCAGGCAGGCCAGTCATACCGTCCTTACCAGGAGATCCAGCAGATCCAGCAGGGCCCTACAAACATAAAGAGAATCTGAATGTAAAAGTTCCTCCAAACACTTGTGTGACATGAAAAATTAACCAAATACTCAAATGCTTAAGATGTAGTCAAACTGCTCAAAGCACTTAAAGATTGTGTGGTGTGTTCACTCACTCTAAAACTCACTCAATGTATATAAATAGCTAAAAGCATTGCATATGCAGCTGAAAGGGTTAGCTAAAACTACTGACTAAACAGTTTAAATAGATAGCTAAAACTAATGACTAAACAGTTCAAAAAGTTAGCTAAAACTACTGACTGAACAGTTTAGATAGTCAGCTAAAACTACTGACTAAACAGTAGCTAAAACTAGGCTACTGACTAACCAGTTCAGATAGTTAGCTAAAACTACTGCCTAAACAGTACAAATAGTTAAATAAAACAGTTCAAATAGTGAGCTAAAACTGCTGACTAAACAGTTTAAATAGTTAGCTAAAACTACTGATTAAACAGTTCAAATAGTTATCTAAAACTACTGACTAAACAGTTCAAATAGCTAAAACTACTGACTAAACTGTTCGAATAGTAAGCTAAAACTACTGACTAAACAGTTCAAATAGTTAGCTAAAACTACTGACTAAATTGTTCAAATTAAGCTAAAACTAGTGACTAAACAGTTCAAATAGTTAGGTAAAACTACTGACTAAACTGTCCAAATTGTTAGCTAAAACTACTGACTAAACAATTCAAATAGTTAGCTAAAACTACTGACTAAACTGTCAAAGAGTTAGCTAAAACTACTGACTAAAGCACTTAAAGATTGTGTGGTGTTAACTCACTCTAGGTCCAGCTGGTCCAGCAGAACCAGCAGGTCCCGTCTCTCCGTTAGATCCCTATGGGTTCAGAACAGAAACAGTGTCACAGTCAGACATAAAGTGTGTATATTGTGTGTGGTGTCGATGTGTAGGTGTGAGCGAAGTGACATACAGATGGTCCAGGAGGTCCCTGCATGCCAGTGAATCCTCTGTGTCCCTTCATGCCTCTCTCTCCAGCCTCTCCGCTCTCTCCCTTGTCTCCACGAAGCCCAGCAGCTCCCTGTTAGGGGGAAGAAGGGGATGAAAAGTGTGGCTTTGTAGCCTACTGTTCGCGGTTCCATCCATTTTATTTGTAGTTTGTCTGTTAATAGCTAATTTTGTTACTTACAGCAGGGCCACGAGGTCCAGCAGGGCCAGCAGGGCCAGCGGGGCCAGCAGCTCCCTGAAACATTCAGAAATCAGTTTGATGTAGAGGCAGGTTGCAGTGAAACACAATGTACGCTCGTGCCTATAGTCAATTTAGTATACGTAAATGGCTAGTTTCCCTTAGCATGTACTGAAATATTAAGTGAACACTGGCAATATTTTCACAAAAAGACAACGGCTAAACTGAAAAATGGCTTTGTCACTCACAGAGTCTCCACGGTCACCGGTTTTTCCAGCGGGTCCAACAGGTCCGGGGGCACCAGAGGGTCCAGGGGCACCAGGTGCTCCAGAAGGACCGCTCTCTCCACGGTCTCCCTAAAACGCAAACCCCAAATTATTTAATCTCATGTCTTTTATTACCATGGTCCTATGTTCAGGGAATTTAAAGGGCTGCTGTGGTGAAAAAGACTCAACCAAATATCTGTCCAGGAAGTCTTTGGCCATTGATTGTTGTTCAACGAAACTTCAGATAGCCTAAGATTTGTTGAAACTGGCCACTGCCGAGGCTATACAAAACATCTCAACAGAATTTTCAAAGACATGGCTCTGATTTTTTGTTGTATCTAGCAGAAGCCAGTGTAATTAGCATGTTGTTTGCTAAAAGGCCTTGCAGGCTGCTTTAGCTATTGCTTGGCTCAGGTCAACTTGGCTGACTCTTATTGAGCTTAATTTATGTAGTAGAAGCTGAAGCTACAGACAGTTTACTGTGTCACTGTGCCATTTGGAAACAAATCTACCTCAGCAAACTATTTCACTTTGACTGAGAATGAGTTTAATCTCTGGTGCTGGCGACTTAGCGATAGTGCCATTTGAACTCACCTTGGGTCCAGCAGCTCCATCGCGACCGGCTGATCCCTCGTTACCGGGGCTTCCCTAAAACACAAAGCAGGTTAATGGATTAGGAAACACCTACACCAGTATACAAAGGTCAGACAGATAATGTACAGACACAATTGTTTCTTCATACCTCACGTCCTGGCTCACCGGGGGCTCCAGCAAGTCCAGAGGGTCCCATGGGTCCGGGAGGTCCGCGCTCACCACCGGGGCCAGAAGGTCCAGGCTTTCCAACCTCTCCCTGTGGGTGACACAGCCACCATCAGTCCAGTCTTGAAAACTTCAGTTACTTTTCTAACTGATTAAAAGTCTATCTGGGCTTGCTCAGTGTTGCAGGACGAAAGGAAGCAAGACAGAAAGTTACTAATTAAAGTTATTTTATACTACTTTAAAAGCACATCTCTTACTTAATATAAGTTTGTTAATTGAGGATTCATTTGTAGAAACTTTGCTTCTTGCAATGTTTCAGTCAGGTGAGTTTTAATGGACTGATCCAAAGATTAATGGAATTTCCCAATAATTCTCAGTGGTCTGGTTTTCATTGTCATTTTTTGAATCTAAACATCAGTTTGGCTGGTTAAAGACGTTTGGGTACTCTTGTTCCATGCAGTTTGTAGTTTTGTAGAGTAAAGTTTGTAGAGTAACAATAGAATCTTACAGAAGGTCCAGGATTGCCAGGGAAACCTCTCTCTCCTCTCTGTCCGGGCAGACCAACAATACCACGCTGTCCAGAAATACCCTGAGGTCCAGGCAGACCAGCATTTCCCTGCAGGGGGCGATAGAGAGAAACAAAGAGAAAGTGGTTAGACATCAAGGTGTAGGGCAGGAGAAACTGATAGCAACTAATCAATTGGTTCAGTGACAGACTGAGATGGAAGGGGCTAGAGTTTGTTTTGAAGGTTAAGAATAACTTACGGAAGCACCCTCAGCACCAGGGTTACCCTTCTCTCCAGCAGGTCCTGGGGGTCCAGCAGCACCAAGCTCACCAGGGCGACCAGCAGGTCCAGTGTCACCACGGTTTCCTTTGGGTCCCTCCTTGCCAGATGGTCCAGCGGGTCCGGGGGGTCCAGCGTTGCCCTTAAGGGGGGAACACAACATTGCTGAAAACCATCCTCGACATTGAGCCCTGCCATAGAAACAATACGTGCTAATAACATTAGAGAAAGACTTACAGAGGGGCCGGGAGGTCCAACTCTGCCAGCAGCACCAGGGAAGCCAGTAGCACCCTAGGGACAGAAAGAGGTCCATTAAATCAGTGATTCCCAACCAGGGAAACTTGTACCCCAGGGGGTACTTCTGCTAGAGCCAGGGCTTACTTAGAATGTTGTGGAGAAGCTCAACTAATTTGATGAAAGGAATCTATAAGCTGGATCACCAGAACATAGGAATTTTAAGCTGGTAGCTAAAAAATTATAAAATGAAAGATAAAAAAAAAAAAAAAAAAAAAAAAAAAAAAAAAGAAAAAAATTAATTATATATTAAAAATTAAAAAAAAAAAAATAAAATAAAAAATTAATAAAAAAAAAAAAATAAAAATTATAAAATTAAAAATAAAATAAAAATTATTAATATTTATTATAATTAATTAAAAAAAATAAAAAAAAAAATAAAAAAAAAAAAAAAAATTTAATTTTTTTTTTTTTTTTTTATTTTTACTTCCATATAAATTTTTTTTTTTTTTTTTGGCAAAAAAAACAAACAATTTTTTTTTTTTTTTTTTTTTTTTTTTTTTTTTAAGTTAACTGCTTAGTATGGCCATGGGTGCCATCACCTCTAACCTCTACACTACTGCTTATGATGCTCCTGATCTAGGACCTGAAGAAAATCAGCATAAATGTAAATGAAGAGGACAATTTAGAATAAGAGTGGTGACTTACAGGTGGTCCAGCAGCTCCGCGGGCTCCCTTAGGGCCGGTGTTTCCAACGGGACCCTGAAAGGACACAACATATTGTTAGTCAACATAGGTAAACCAGTACCAAGCTATTTAGCATAAACTTCAATTGGATTTTCTATAATTACATGTGAATGTATAAGTTTACAAACCTGAGGTCCAGGGGCACCAGTGGGTCCAGCAGGGCCGGGGGCACCAGCATCTCCCTTAGCACCATTATCTCCACTCTCTCCCTTAGCACCAGGCTGTCCATCACCACCCTGTGGTTGAGTGAGGGGGAATGGAGAGAAAGACTCGGTAAATTCTGTGTTGAAGGTCAAGCTAAAGAAAAACGGTCAGTGAGAGGAGCCATGAAGAAGTGACTTACAGGAGGTCCGGCGAATCCAGCAGGTCCAGGTGGGCCAGACTCTCCGCGCTCACCCTGCGGAAGAGGAGGAGGAAGAAGAGTCAGTCACGGATTTATAAGATTCAAGCAGCTACAGAACTTTCAGCTGAAGCTCCATCTTCTGCTCTTGAGAAGGACACTCAGATAGGTACTCACAGGGGCTCCGCGAGATCCGGCAGGTCCGACAGGTCCGGGGGCACCAGCCTCTCCCTTGTCTCCGGTGGCTCCAGCAGGTCCGGGAAGTCCAATTGGTCCAGTCAAACCACGGGCACCATCCTTACCAGGAGCTCCATCAGCACCCTTGGCTCCTTGGTCACCCTGGATTTGATAAAGGAAGGGGAGTGATGTATATGTACTAAAAAGCTACTGTGGCTGGTAATGTGTGAGTCATGTCACTATATACTGGGGATATTGGGAATAATAGGAATATTGTAGTGGCCACTCACTCTGTCTCCCCTCAGTCCTGGAAGGCCAGCAGCACCACGCTCACCAGGCATTCCCTGCAGTCCAGGAGGACCCTGTGCTCCGGGATTACCGGGGGCTCCAGCATCTCCCTGAGGAAGGGGGAAAAGAACAAGAAAGAGCAAGAGGGTTACACAACAAATCAATGAGAACTTTACAGGCAATCAATTTTCCCTTTCCCATCTCCCGGGGTTTACCTTAGCACCTTCGTTTCCAGCAGCTCCAGGGGATCCACGGGCACCAGCGGGTCCAATAGCACCAGGTGCACCACGCTCACCGGGGAATCCTCTGTCACCCTGAGGGAAAAGGGTGGCAGAGAGTTAGGCAAAATGGAAGAACAAGAGTGGTCAAATAAATCATGAGGATCTATCTGACTGTGGATCGCTCATCTGTAAGGTGGATAATATTATTTCAGAGGAAGGTACATTGTTAATATTTCCTAGAGGCTTTTCAAAACGGGCCAAACCATTCTGCTAAGCAGGTCCTTTCCTCAGATTGCCCTAAATTGTAATGTGAGCTTAGCATTAGTCATGCTGTCTGCATAGCTCACCAACACCCGCTTAGCATTAGCCTGTGATTAGCTAGCTTTAGCCTGTTAGCATTGACATCAATTTAATCAACTTATAGACCCAATCACAAGGTTTGTTCACTATAACTTTGGGTAGAAAACCCCTGAGACTCCTGTCTCGAGCAAACGGGTACGTGGAACAACTGGATATACTCTCATCTTATTTATCTAAAATACATGATGCTTTGATATGTTAACCCTTAAATAACCTTAGCTTGAAGACCTAATATACCTGTTGGGACACAGACTAAAGAAAATCACACCACCCAAACCAAGGTCAGTCCAACCGATGGTGAGATGTTGTTGTAAGTAACATTAGATTTGATTTATCAAAAATGCTAGCAAAGCAACGCAGTACAGAAAATAAGCACACTGCAAGTGTCAGATAGGTTGAGTCTCCATGTTTAACTATAACTTCAAACGTTTCCGTTTTCACATAAAATTCAAATCAATGGCCATTTGTAAGTGATTTTTGTGTCAGTGCGACGTCACGGTGATTCGGTCTATAGCAACAACACATAGCTTATTGAACTCTTTGTAGCCTGGTTGGTATGTAGATGTACTTGTTATAAACTAATAGACAACTCTCCAATGATCCTCTGTCAATAGATGGTGCGGGGAGCAGACTGCTGAGTAATTGTGAATATGAGGATGATGATGATAAGTGACTCACTCTAGCTCCAGCAGGTCCTGTGGCTCCAGCCTCACCGGGCACACCCTATATAGACAAGAGAGGCAATTCATGCGTCAATTTACTAGACAGTATCAATTTGATTAGGTGTCTAAATCAATCATATCTCAGTCAGTACCTGCTCTCCGGACTTGCCACTCTCACCAGTAGCACCCTGGGGTCCTGGTTGTCCCTGGAATCCAGGAGCTCCGGAAGGTCCCTGCTCTCCTCTCTCACCAGCAGGTCCCTAAGGGTGAGCAAGTGAAGGACTGTCGGTGCTAACAGAAAATTACCAGAAGTAAAGCATTATGTGGGTATGGCTTGTTGTCAGCTGCTGCATGTGGAGTTTTAAATGAATTTTGTAGTGAGCAGGGTGTTACTCAGGGCTGGGGGTCGCCAATGATTATCCAAATCAATTCCAACTCACAAAGTCCCGATTTTATTACATTTTCGATTCAATATCAATAAGGTAAGGGGAAATTTCAGTTTCAATACCAATTTTGCTTGGATATAAGAGAGATTTTCAGATAACTTGTGCTGGACATTGTACAAGCAAGAAACAGCCCTCAATTATTTGTTTTAATGCTTACTTCAAGAATTGACCCCCAAGAACTTTGTGGTGGGTTTATCCATGGGAAAAAAGCATATATTAAAGGTTGATTAACCTATATGAGATCACTCAAACAAAGATCGATTTTAACTGGAGAATCGATTAGTTAAATCCATCCATAGTGTTATTCATGTGGGCACGTGTGCCATTGACTTACAGCAGGTCCAGCGGGGCCTTGAGCACCAACGTCACCATCCTTTCCGGGGGCACCCTGGGTAGAAAGATGGCAGGTTTTCAGACACACAGGGTCTAGCGTTCAGTCATTACAAGGAAAACCGTAGAGTGCAGTGTATCCAAAGAGCAGCAGAGTGTAGACAACTTACAGTAGGGCCAGTGGGTCCCATCACTCCTCTCTCCCCAGTCTTTCCAGCGTCACCCTACACACAGGAGTAGAAAAGCACGATTACCAGAGATGGGGAGACCCTTTTCTTAGTAGCCTACTTCTCAGTAGTCTACAGTAAACACACGATCAATGATACTGTGTAGCATGTCAGACACATTACTCACAGCAGCTCCCTTGGGTCCGGGGAATCCCATGACTCCAGGCTGGCCTCTAGCTCCAACGGCGCCAGGGGGTCCGGGGCGGCCATCTTGTCCAGCAGCTCCCTGGTATGGAGGATTAATTAATTAATTTAAATAAACACAAAATGTCTGTGTTTTGATAAGATTAAGATCAAATTTATTTTTCTGATCATGAACTTACAGCAGGTCCCATCTTGCCATCAGGTCCAGGGCTACCAGGGCTACCAGTCATACCCTACAGGCAGAGGTCAGAGGTCAGAAAAGGGCCTTTGCAGTCAATTAATGTTGTTGCTGACAATTATGTGAAGGTCAGATGGTAGGGATTCTTACCTTAGCTCCGGGCAAACCAGGCTCACCAGTGCGACCAGGCTCACCGGTAGAACCTTTAGGTCCAACAAGACCGGGGGCACCGCGCTCGCCAGTGGCACCCTAGGATGCGGGAGATAGAGAGAAAAGAGGTAGAAAGGCAAAGATTAGTTCTGTAAAAACTGATCTGAAGTTTTTTAATGCTTGTAAGTGAAATGGAAGGAGGTGTCAAATGTGTGTGTGTGTGTGTGTGTGTGTGTGTGAGTGTGAGTGTGAGTGTGTATGTTTTACTCACTTTGGGTCCAGCAGCGCCATCAGAACCAGGGAAACCACGACCACCAGGGGCACCCTGTAGAGAGAATCAAACACAACTTTCTTAGCTCTATGATCAGAAGTCAACACTGTAACATCTAGACAGGGATAGCCATGATGCTAACATACCCTTCCCTTTGCCATGAAGTATATCCAGGGGTGTAGTGCTATTTGTTGAAGTACTAGAGTCTTGGTTTCTTTCGAAGGTTATAACCAGACTTGGGTATGGAGATGTGTTAACATTCTCTGTTTTATTTGCTTTATTTTTTAATTTGTTTGAAATCTGCGGAAAATCTGCTATGTACATATTCCATTTTTTTTATGTTTGAACTCTTTTGGTCTATTCATCATGCACAATATGTCAGATATTGTATTATCAGCAATAATGCTTCCAAATATTTGGAAATGATAATCTGTTCCTGCTTTTACAGTTCTGCTTTCTGGCCTGCAGGGGGCACTACAGAGTTTGTTTACATGGTCCTGATGAGCCAGAAGGCTGCTTGCATCGTCTGTGGCCTACACTGGGAATGCTTGGGTAGGACATATTTTGACCTTTTTTCCTCATTATTGTTCGGATTCGTAGTCAGGATGAATGTCGAATCATTTTTGCACTGACCAGCAAAACGTTTTTGTAGAATTTAAAATCATATCTGTTACTGTCAAGTCTGCCATTGCACAAAAGCAAGAATCATTTCAAATGCACTCAGCTAAAAGTAGCATTGCTGCCTTTTACTGTACATTTCGTTTCATTTAGCTTTTATCCAAAGTGACTTCCAATTAGTGCATTCAACCATGATGGTACAAACTCAGAACAGCAACAATCACATAGAAGAAGCACATTAGCTTCAAATAAGCATAACTACAAAAAGCCACATGTAGGTGCAATTTTTCTTTTTTTTCCAACACCATCATCTCCTTAGCCAAGGTGCAGTCAGAAGAGATGTGTTTTTAGCCTGCGGTGGCTAACGTGTAGCCTTTCGGGCTGTCCTGATGTTATTGGGGAGCTTGTTCCACCAATTAGTAGCCAGGAAAGCTAACAGTCGGGATTTTGTTAAAATGGTAATTTACGCAGAGATTAAAAAAAATGAAATTCTATACAGATAGAAGGTAAGAATACACACATCAGTGGGCCACTCTATCACTTCCCCTCCCTATTACACTTAATTCTAAGGAGAATATCACAGTATTCAGTATGAGATAGTAAAACTTAGGTGAGATTTATACCCGCTCTCCTGGTCCTCCACGGGCTCCTCCAGCACCGGGCTCTCCTCTGGCTCCTCTCTTGCCCTCCTCACCGGAAGGTCCAGGGGGTCCTTGAACTCCTGCAACACCCTGGAGAACACAAACAAAACACACACATACACACACACGGATGGAATAAGAGATGGAATGAACATTCATACATGTGTGTGTATACAGAAAGAGATGCTCCATGCTGACTGTGGTGAACTTCAACTTACAGCCTCTCCCTTGGCACCGGCCTCTCCCTTGGATCCTGGGGCACCAACGTCACCCTAAGGCAAACAAGCATGGGTTACTGTCAATTCAGTAGTTTTACTTTTTTACTTCATTATGTTTCAAGTATATATATATTTTTTTAAATCATGTCCATTACATGGGACAAACCTCAGAAAATACTAGTTTTTTTGGCGTCGGTGTGTTCTGATAAAAGCTTTACTCACATTGTTACCCTTGGCTCCGGGGGCACCAGCAGCACCCTGAGGTCCAGAGGGTCCACGGGGTCCGGGGAAACCGGGAGCTCCGGCAACTCCAGCAGCACCCTGCAGGGGGCAGCACACATCCACAACACGCTCAACATCATGCTGCTCTGCCAGGAATCAGTCTCTGAGGCTGAGGCATGGGCTGCTTTTGACATTCGCGTAACTTTTTGAGCCAGAAAAAGGGATTCAAATCCTCAACCCTGACATGCTTATGAACTATATGTGTTGAGAGAGATACTCACAGGATTTCCCTTTGGTCCGGCGGCTCCATCAGTTCCAGGGTTTCCCTGAGAGGAGGAAAGAGATTTTTCAAACCAGAGGGCCAGAAGATTTCGGAGGAATGACGAAGATGCCATTACATCATCATTGGTTATATCCTGTACTTACAGAAGGTCCAGCGGGGCCAGCAGGTCCGGGGTTACCGGGCTCACCGCGGGATCCAGCAGGTCCCTCAGATCCACGAGCACCCTGAGGTCCAGCTTCACCCTTTGGGGAATGCGGAAAACGAAGAACAGTTAGATAATGCTGTCCAAAACAACAGCGACAGTGGCTGTGAGCCATCATGGACGAAGACTTGATGAAAAAGAAGAGAGATGAAAAAAATACCAGTATGACAGAAAGAAATAAAAGGCAAAATCTGTGGAAAGGAATGTGACGTGGGAGAGCAGAGGATTGTATTTTGGGGTTAGACTGCCTTCAAGTTTAAAAAAAATTATTAGTCGTTGGGGTTTTAAAGAGCATTTTGTGAGCTTTCAAAATGCCACTCCATAATGCTCCTTAAACCAATCTCTTTTGGTTTTTGTGACCAAGATTGTATTGGGTTTTTCATTTCTCATTCAGTTTTAGGGAAGTAAAAGCATCAACCAGACATAGTCCAAAATGCATAGACATTGGTCTCCTTTTCTCAACAAAAGTTGTAACAAATCAACGTAAATGAAGATGGAGTACAAAAGGACAGATAAACCAAGCATCCCAAAGTGATCATGGAACCAATCTCTGCAGAATAAACTAAAACTGTGTCCAATTCCACACTACAGAATATACTAATCTTAAAAAAAAGCTTTTGCAGTTGATTTACAAGAAATGTAACCTGACAAACGCAAAGTAAATGTTTGATTTTGGAAGATTCAATACTAATATTTGTGGGCTACTGGAGGCCAGCAGCGTCCATTGACAGCACACTTAAAAATAATCAAAATTTAATATCCACGATGTAGGTAATTTTGTAACTTTTCACACCCTACTACACACTAAGACTTAGTGTGTAGTATGGAAAAGGGAATATATAGGCATATGGAAATTAAAATAAATAAAAATAAAAGGTCACATACTGTATATTAAGAGAAATGCATCAAAGGAAAATTGGAGAATGGGATAAAATGTGTTATTTTGGATGCTGAAAGCCGTAGATTCGGAAAATGGAGGCTGTTGAAGAGTATTGGCGTGGATCATAATGGGCGTATACCTTGGATCCAGGGCCACCGGGGAATCCAGGAGGTCCAGCGGGGCCAGTGGGACCCTGGGAGGAAACAAGAAGACAAAGATGTTCAGTAATCACAGCCAGTATAATCACAGCCAATACAGAAAAGATCGTTTTTATTTTGCTTTACTTTGATAGCAGAAAAACTGTGTTTCGGTGAGTCCTATCCTTCCCAGAGAATTCCCCTGGGGTTTTTAAACAACTATAGGTTACGGGAAGTTGTACATTAAAAATATGCTTCTGAAAGGGAGACGAACTGACGAGTCACTGAGTGATCTCAGAACGAGTTAAGCTCGAGAAAATGGAAGACTTACGGGAGGTCCAGCAGCACCGGCAGCACCATCATTACCACGAGCGCCCTGCGGAACACAGACAAACGTGATTGGTCATTCTGTTCACTGAAAGGCGGATTAATTGATTGCAATATTTATTTGTGTGTGTGTGTGTGTGTGTGTGTGTGTGTGTGTGTGTGTGTGTGTGTGTGTGTGTGTGTGTGTGTGTGTGTGTGTGTGTGTGTGTGGACTCACAGCAGCTCCAGAAGCACCAGTGCGGCCTCTCTCACCGGGCAAACCACGAGGTCCCTGAGACAGAGGAAGCAAAGAGTCAGTCAGCTACACTTTTTTAAATTGATCATCAACCTGAAGGGAGAAGGGAGAATCCAAGATGGCTGCTACACAGCAGAGATGGGGTGACTGTTTTACTCACCATAGCTCCAGGGGTTCCGTTCTCACCGGGGGCTCCAGACTCTCCCTGAACAAAACACAAACACACAGGCAGGTGAGTTTCTGCTACCGAAAACTGTAGCATATTTCGTCAATATTAAATGTAACTAGCCAATACGGCTGCTGCTATTTCTGCTAATGCTACGTGTAACCCTACTGTGACAGTGACTAATAGTAACACCGGGCTTACTTAAAAGGCCAGTCTGCCAATTTTACACATAAAATCTTACTCTTAAAATTCAGTTTACTAGTCAAAAGCAGACCCAAAAGGAACCTGTGGATTTTTTATTCTTTTTTATTTTTAGTTATCTAGAATGAAAATCTGCACAAAAGTTTGCGTAATTCTTCATTCGCAGATTCCGTGTGGCCCTGGTCATAAGGATTACTAGTCATCTTTGTTGGGCTTGAAGACTACATATCTATCTACATAGCTTTGATTTTTTTGGGGGAAATAAAAAAAAGTCGAAAGTCGAATTTGAAAACATTTTAGCATGTTATGTTTGACAACATCAGACAAAATCGCCTCGCCAATGTTCAAATCACTGTCAAACCCGCAGAAAGACGTCAAAGGCTGACCAATAGCATTAGCTTTATGAATGAAAATGACATATGAAATATGGAGATACGAGGTGTCTGCCCAACAGCGGCGATATTTATAACAGAAATCCTACAAACTGGGTATTTTGGAGTTTGCAAGACATGGGCATTTACCAGGCAGGGTAGGTGTAAAGAAAAGATGTGACTGGCTGTATTATGGGAAATGTAAGAGCCAGGTTTAGCCGATTTCTGGGACTAAAAATCAGGATACCTCAGCTTCTGCAGCTTCTATTTTTATCATTCTTTGTTCAAAATGGACATTTTTCTACACCGAGACCGATCAGTGGAGGAGCGAAGACGCCAAAGAGAGGCAGTCACCTTGGGACCAGCGGGGCCAGTGTCTCCCTTAGCACCATCCAGACCGCTGAATCCCTACAGAGAGAGAGAGAGAGAGAGAGAGACACATACAGTTATAGGAGATGATATATTGTTGATTTGTTGTTGCCGAACGGGGATGTGTAAGCAGCGACTTACTCTGTGTCCCTTGATGCCGGGCAGACCAGGGGTTCCTGGGAAACCACGAGCTCCCTGAGGGAAAGAGAAGAGATAGGAGACACAATTTATTATCAAAGCTCTATTTTATTTTTACTTTTTTACATCACTAAGAATTACACTGCCATGGCGACTTACCTGTGGGCCAGAGGGTCCGCGCTCACCGCCGCGACCAGGTTTGCCAGACTCACCCTGAGAGAAAGAGAGGCAGAGAGAAGGGGGGGGATCTGATGAATAAACTCATTCTTTACTCGATAAGTGAGATATAAATGGGGAATATGAGCAGATCCTGTCCACTTACATCCTCTCCGTTCTTTCCAGGGGGTCCGGCGGGGCCACGGGGACCCATGGCGCCCTGTAGAGAAACACATGCTCAAGGTGAGAATGATGACACACTACCACGGTGCATTGTGAGCTGTGTATCTGCTTCCATGCTCCCAATACTTACAGAAGCTCCAGCCTCTCCAGGCTCACCAGGGGGGCCTGTGAATCCCTGAGGTCCCTGTAGGTGGAGAGACACATAAACACCATCACTACTACACTCACACCACCAAACACAAACGATGTCAACACACTCATTTAGGTGTAAGTCCACCCGGTTGTCAAGTTATTGTATTAACATGGACATGTGCAGGTTGTCTATGGGTCATTGGGGTGTCTTTGTTTCATGGCTGCTGTCAGCTCACTCGAGTGGGAGCAGTGGCAGGATTTTATATGCAATTGTGAGGAAAATAAACAGACCCAAATGATTTTTTTTTTTTTTTAAATACAATTTTCAGTGGTGATCCAAAATGATATCTGCGAAATTTAGCGGCCTGTTTTTGTGCTTGGGGTAGAGATGTGTTAACATTTATAGTTTTATTTGAAAATCTGCGTCCCCAGATTCCGTGTGGCCCTGAAAAGAACCAAACATTGCCTCTCTCGTTCTGTTAATCATTTGCGTATATTTGAATTGAGTCCTGGTTAGCTTCAGCTAGGTTTGATCCAGCCCAGACAGTGCAGGCAGTGCGATGGCATTGGAGCCCCTGGGGTTGGGGGGCTGTTGGGTAGAGAATGGGCCTTTGTGAAGGATTCAGACTGCAAAACTCGGAAATACGTCAGCGTTCAAGTTAGTGTCAAATTAAAAAATGATGTTGTTTGCTATATATGCTCTTGAAAAGGCAAACCCATCTACATCATGCTTTTCATTTTCTTCGGTAATAAAGTCAGTAGCAATCTTTAACAAAATTGCATGCTTATTTTTATAAACTATAAAAAACTGTTAATTTAAATGAATTATTCTTATTTTCTTTGGCATTGTTTGTCATATGCAGATGATGCAATGATGATTGCTGGGTAATATGTGTTTATGTGCAATTGTCTAATGTCAAGTCTCTATTTGGCCCTCAGTGGCAGCGTGCACTGGTGCCCGTTGTAACTACCTTACGCCACTAATCCAGCCATAGGAATATCTTGCAATTTCTTGGTTTCTGAACCTCAGAAGTTAAAGCTAACCCAATAGCTTAAAGGTTTCCATAGTGCTGGTATATCGCATTTTAAATGAAAAGCATGGAGGATAACGCAAGCAAGGTGCGGTCAAAATAGTGTTTCACCTACCTAGCCTCCTGTCAGTTTGAGCGTGTGTGAGCTGCAGGTGGAACTAAAGTGTGTTCATACAGAAAGTGAAGCAATTGTTCTCCTCACTTCCTTTACGCAAATCTGACAACTGTGTATATATTTACTCCCACATGGCCATTGTACCAACTGTACAGACGTTAGCTGTGAGCTGGTTGTGTTTTGCGTTCAGCTCGGCCTCTGACTGAACTCAGAATCCACATCTACTGGCGTCTTTCCATTCACTTTGAATGCAACCAAATTGGCTTTGCGTTCTGTCTGAACACAAAAGAGGCAGTTTGCTAGTTTGTGCAGCATTTTTTAATTCCTTTCAACAAAAACGTTCTATTTTTTAACCGAATGCTACGACAACAATCCGATTTGAAAAAATATTGCACCACTGTGTTAGCTTTAATTTAGCTTTCATTAGGGAATGAAATCTAGTGCTGTGAAGAAAAAAGGAGCGCGCTAGCTGCACGTCAACTGGGCACCAAGGAAAGGGTAGTGATGTCATGGTGATGTCATGATGATGCTTGAGGTACACGGGCTGCCCCTGCCCTCTTTTCCCATATAATCCCAGCCTCAGATTTAAAATATTTAGAGTTGAGGGAGAAGGAAGTGGTGTACTTACGCTAGAACCAGGAGATCCAGGGGGTCCACGGGGTCCCATTGGGCCCTGCCAATCAAACAGAGGCACGGTCAGATATTGCATTAACATGATTGACAGCAGTTAAATGACAGTGTGTGTGTGTATGTGTCCTACCATTGGTCCAGGCACAGCCATGGCAGGAGATTTATCCTCGTAGCCACCAGACATCTGAGGGGAGAAGTTCTGAAAAAAAGTAAACAGAGATATAAATATTCCAATCCATCTCTTATGTGACATATCATCTGAAAATGTCAATTAGGTTTAAACTTCCCATGAAAATGAAAAAAAGGCCTTTTCTTTATCTGCCAGTTAAATGTATAACAATGCATTTGTACACATGTTCATAACAAGCTCCAGCCTTATTTCTTTTCCTCTGTAGGTGTATGTATGAAAAGAGTTTTAAAGGGGTTTATATATTTCAAAGAAAAAAATCTATCCAACAAAATATGATAATAGATTTTGGGGCATCCCAGCCAAAATATCCTCAATTATATCTTAATGAAATCCTGAAAAAAAAGATTAATGCAGAAGCAACCTCAAGCAAAACATGTCCAATATCATAGTGTAGTTGGAGCAGTCCAACTGGTTTCTGACAACTGTATGTTGTGGTTAAGTGTCCAACTCGTTCCTACTTTGCTCTACCGTAACCCATAATTTGTGTGTAGACAAACAGTTTTGTTCAATTGACTTCTCTATCAGCCAGGATCCATTCCACAACCTTCGGACCTCATTAATTGTTGCAGAAGCTACTTTGTAATGATACATTGCAGTAAATGGAGAAGAGGTGAATCCAGTGTCAATGAATAATAACCGTAAAACACCTCAATACAAATGTAACAGAGTGAAGTCTGCCTGCCATCTGTGTCAAATGCAAAATTCTTTCCTGCAGACTTTGCAAAACGCTTTGTTTGGATCTCGTAAGGCAGCAATGATTCATTGGTTTGTATGTACCCAATCCTCCCACTACCTGCAACCTGCAGTAATGCTTTTTGCTTTTTGGCTGGATGTTCACCATGTTTTAATTCAATGTCATATGCGTTGCCGCTATGTCAATTTGCGCCACAACTGTACAAGGCTAAAAGAAACTACAACTGCCAAAATTCATGTAGACTACGAACATAGCAGTGCCCGTCTGTTAGAAACACCAAAATAATTCCGGGACAATTGCTCTAAATTCAGGACTGTCCCAAATCTTTTGGGACGTCTGCTCACTCTACATGTGAGTCAGTGGTAAATTATACATTAGCATGCTAAATTAGACTGGGATGGTAAGTCATATTAGCTTAGACTGGTGAATTAGCATGTGAGTCAATGATACATTTTACATAAGAATGCAAAATAAGGCATGAAATCAATGGTAAACGGAATCATAGCATGCTAAATTAGATTGTGATGCTATTAGCTGTATGTTGTACTGAGGTATGTTAATGAATATATATATATTCTACATTAGCATGTTAAATTAATTGGGATGATATGTCATGTAAGCTTAGCCCAGTGAATTAGCTTGTGAGTCAAATTATAAAAAAAAAAAAAAAAAAAAAAAAA
>NC_053126.1:28656579-28669079 GCF_010015445.1 Perca fluviatilis | reverse complement strand
CAGTGGGGATGGTTGTGGACTTCAGGACGGACGCCACCGCTAAGGACAAGGACAGACTGCAGCCTATCATCTGCTCTGCTGAGAATTTGATTGGCTGCAATCTGACGTCTCTCCAGGACGCAAAATTACGAATCCCACTATGGCCACGCCAACACCCGCCCTACGAAGCAGCTCGATTGGTTGGGGTTAGGCATTTCACCTCGAGTGGTCAAGGTTAGGGTTAGGGGATTGGTCAGGGGATAGGAACTGTACGTGTAAGCATGGACGCCTGGCCAATACTATTGAAGGGCGGGTCTTGGCGTTGCCATAGTGGGATAAAAAATATCGCCTCCAGGACCTGTGGACCTACTCCTCCTGCTGTTGATGCTGCTCTGTGTGGTCCTCCTTCTGACAGCCTCCGGCGCTTGTGTTGCATTGGCAGCTATACTGCTGCCTTTCTTAACCGGCCCCAGCAGGGGGCATCATTCTCCATCTTTCCCTTGAACTTGGGGTCCATCGCTGTCGCCTCATATAGGAAGGCCTGGATGGTGTCTTACGGGTAACATCCAGAGAGATGGCCACAGCTGGGAGTTTGTTTGCTGGAGACGCAACAGGGCGGATGTGAACATGACATTACATGAGGTGTATAAACTCCTCCTATATATATATATATATATATATGATATTTTTTTTTATCTTTGCTATCTTATTTCTTTTGCTATTTTTTATTCACTATTTCTAGTATATTTCTTGTTTGTTCTGCATGTGTGTGAGTGAATATGTGTGTATGTCCTTGTTACTTTCTGCTTGTAACAGGGTCATTTCCCAATTTGGGATTAATAAAGTCTTTCTTTCTACCTATCTATCTACCTATCTACCTATCTATCTATCTATCTATCTTTTGCACATCAACATGTATGCACATCCTGCACAAATCCATACACCCTCTTTTTCAGGTATATTGTAGGTATTTGTTTCTGTATTTATTGTTTGTTTATTTCATGTTAATGTTCAATATGTTTACTTATGCACCAACAAGGCAAATTCCTTGTAAGTGCAATAAATCCTTTTCTGATTTTGATTCTATATATTTTGGCTGCTTACTATTTTCTTAATTGTTTTGTATGGTTTGACAGAGCTATTTTTTTCTTTTCTTCTATTTAATACTTATTTGACAGACGTAACTCTGACTGGCACACCTTTTTATAAAGTGTCAAACCCGCAAAATGTGTATTTTTTTTTGTAAGATTATTTTTGGGGCTTTTTCCACCGTTATTATTTGACAGGACAGGACAGGCTAGGTGAGAAAGGGGAGACAGAGGGGGGAAGACATGCAGGAAATCGTCACAGGTTGGATTCAAACCCTGGACCTCTGCATTGAGACATAAACCTCTCAGTATACGTGCGCCTGCTCTACCACTGTGCCAACCCGGCCACACCGCTAAATGTGTGTAATGTAAGAATGAAATTTCTATTCCTTTCTGGCAGACTAGGCACTGATAGCGCATTGCTGCCTCCTACTGGTGATGGACTCTTGGACCTATATTTTCCAATATAAGTCTTTGTTTGTTTGTTTTTTAAGATGTTTTTTTGGGGCATTTTCGGCCTTTATTTTGACAGGAAAGCTGAAGACATGAAAGGGGAGAGAGAGGGGTAATGACATGCAGCAAAGGGCCGCAGGTCGGAGTCGAACCCCGGCCTGCTGCGTCGAGGAGTACCTCTATACAGGGGCGCCACTACCCAGTGTCAGAGCAACAATTTTGCGTTAAATTTGCGTTCTGATTTGTTTATTATGTCCCCGCTGACAGACATAAAGGCTAATTGTTATATTTTCCATCTCTGTCTGCACTATTTTTCCCCAAAAAAGGACACAGTGTGAATAGGTTGGTCAACAGAACTTCAAACCATAATGGACATAATACTGGACATTTAGTTTTGTGTGGTCTAACTAATAGAACTCCTACCTGATGTCATCACTGGTCTCAAAAAAAAAAAGCAAACGCTAGCTAGTCTGTTAACATGGATATTTGCCCCCCCCCCCCGCTCCCTCTTCTACAGTATGTCAACATTCTATGATGGAATCTTATGAGATAGGGCGCCTACTCTAGCCTGTTAGTCCTCTACAATGTTATGTAACATTGAGGAAATGCAGAAATGATTTAGAAATGCACAAAAGCAGCTACATACACTCACCTAAAGGATTATTAGGAACACCTGTAAGATTTCTCGTTAATGCAATTATCTAATCAACCAATCACATGGCAGCTGCTTCAATGCATTTAGGGGTGTCATCCAGTTCTAGGCAATCTCCTGAACTCCAAACTGAATGTCAGAATGGGAAAGAAAGGTCTATCTAGGTCTAAGCGGAACGGTAGTTTGGTGGTTTGTACCGATGGCGCTGGTCGGCGATGGTGCGTTAGTTATTTATGTGCTCACGTTACTGATGATTTGCCATTTTTACGGTTTACAAGAGAAGTTCGGAAAAGTAAAACATCCAGTATGCTGCAGTCCTGGGGGCGAAAATGTCTTGTTGATGCTAGAGGTCAGAGCAGAATGAGCCGACTGATTCCAGCTGATAGAAGATCAATTTTGACTCAAATAACCACTTGTTACAACCGAGGTAGCCTATGCAGCAAAGCATTTGTGAAGCCACAACACGCACAACCTTGATGCGGATGGGCCACACCAGCAGAAGACCCCACCGGGTACCACTCATCTCCACTAAAAATAGAAAAAAGGGGGCTACAATTTGCACGAACTCACCAAAATTGGACAGTTGAAGACAGTAAAAATGTTGCCTGGTCTGATGAGTCTCGATTTCTGTGGAGACATTCAGATGGTAGAGTCAGAATTTGGCGTAAACAGAATGAGAACATGGATCTGTCGTGCCTTGTTACTATTGTGCAGGCTGCTGGAGGTGGTGTAATGGTGTGGGGAATGTTTTCTTGGCACACGTTAGGCCCCTTAGTACCAACTGGGCATTGTTTAAATGCCACAGCCTACCTGAGCATTGTTTCTGACCATGTCCATCCCTTTATGACCACCATGTACCCATCCTCTGATGGCTACTTCCAGCAGGATAATGCACCATGTCACAAAGCTCAAATAATTTCAAATTGGTTTCTTGAACAGGACAGTGAGTTCACTGTACTAAAATGGCCACCACAGTCACCAGATTTCAACCCAAGAGAACAGCTTTGGGATGTGGTGGAACGGGAGCTTCGTGCCCTGGTTGTGCATCCCACAAATCTCCATCAACTGCAAGATGCTCTCCTATCAATATGGGCCAACATTTCTAAAGAATGCTTCCAGCACCTTGTTGAATCAATGCCACGAAGAATTAAGGCAGTTCTGAAGGCGAAAAGGGGGTCAAACACGGTATTAGTAGGGTGTTCCTAATAATCCTTTAGGTGAGTGTATACAAAATCATTTTTAAATCCTCTTTTTTTTTTCATCGCTTTGGCACCCCCATGGTGCTGCGCCCCTATGCACCGCATATAGCGCATACCCACTTTTTGCACCACTGCCTCTATATATGGGTGCCCGCTCTACCAACTGAGCTATACGGGTACCCATAGGTCTGTGTTTTTAAGGATATGAATTAGTTCCAATGCTCTTACTTTTTGATTAGGACCATTATCCCTCAAAGATTTTAAGGAAAAAAATGTCAATTCCCAACTCGTTTAGAGCCATGAAAAATAGTCTCCTTTCCTCAGCGTATCTTGGACAGTGGATGATGACGTGCTTGACCGACTCTGGTACTCCACAGCACAGACAAATGTAGCACTGAGATCAAGTAATACTTAGACTGAAATGTTGCCACTGTCTGTATTTAAGTGAATGCCGTTGAAGACTTTAACAAGACCTGTCTCAGTGCTGTGGTGTGGTTGAAAACCTGACTGAAAGGCATCAAAACTGTTGTTTAGTGACAAGAAAAGGTTTAGCTGTTAAAAAAAATGCTTTTTCAACGATTCTACTTCAAAATGGAAGGTTGGATATGGGCCTATAACTGCTCATTAGTGACGTGACTAGATTGTTCATTTTTTAAGAGTGGCTTGATGATGCAGTTTTCAGGGCCTGTGGGAAGATACTAGGGGTGGGGGAAAAAAATCGATACAGCATAGTATCAATATTTTCCGTGGCAATACTGTATCGATACACAGACGTCAAGTATCGATCTTTTATGATATATGTGTTGGTCAGTTTGTCTGCTTGACAATCCCATTTTGCAGCAATACAATTGAAGTGAGATGAACAGACAGAAAAAATTTATCTTTTTAGATAAAACAGATGTTGACAAAGTTTAGGTTGGGAAAAGTTGGAAAAAAGGTAATAAATTGCAATATATCGCAGAATATTGCAATATCTTTAAAATCGCAATAATATTGTATTGTGACATAAGTATCGGGATTATATCGTATCGTGAGGCCTCTGGTGATTCCCACCCCTAGAAGATACCTGAAAGAACAGGGGTGTACATTCCTCCACACAATGACACCAGCCAGCCAAGTACTGGACGAGCTGTATGAGGTAAACAATTAGCGTTTTTTTCTGAGCAGTTAGTCAAAATCTTCATCACCTGCTCCCTCCCTGACTCACTGGACCCACTACAATTTGCATACAGGCCTAATATATCAACCGACAACGCCATCTCCCTCGCCCTCCACACTGCCCTCGCCCACCTGGACCAGAGGAATGTAACGTATCTTATAATGTTGTTCATGGACTATAGTATTAGTAAAGCATTCAACAACACTGTGCCCTCCAAGGTTGTCATCAAGCTCCTGTGAGTCCTGGGACTCAACACCGCCCTCTGTGGTTGGATTCTGAGCTTCCTGACAGGCAGATACCAGACATCCTCCACCCTGACCCTCAACGTCCATCCATGATCTGCTGTGCCACGCTACATCCTGTAATGTGCTGCAGCGCCCTGATATGACATGAACTACTACAACTATCATTTGAAGTCACTATTCCGTTATCTTTAAAGTGACTATTATCGCCACTGTTCATCACACCCCCAACCGGCACCGTCGACCCCAAGAGCCTGCCAAGAGCCTGGGTCTGTCCCAGGTTTCTTCCTAATAGGGAGTTTTTCCTCGCCACTGTCGCATTGCTTGCTCCTGGGGAATTACTGGAATTGCTGGGGCTTTGTAAATTATAGAGTGTGGTCTAGACCTACTCTATCTGTAAAGTGTCTCAAGATAACTCTTGTTATGATTTGATACTATAAATAAAATTGAATTGAATTGAACATAGGCGCCCCACAGGGCCGCGTGCCCAGCCCTCCCCTGTACCCCTGGCCAGCATGAGCTCTGAGCTCATCACTTGTCACTTTATTTCTAAACCGTCACTTTATCTTTACTTATGAACTTTGAACATCTCTCTATATATAATTAGACATATACTCATTGCTAAATTCCTTGTTACATTCAGTCTCATTCCTTGCGATCATGTCTACACAAATGTATGTATTATATAATTATACTACTTCATTCATATTTTATTTTTTATATTTTGGCCCTATATCTTAATTTTTACTGTTTTCTTTTCTTTTTATTCTTTTGTCTTAGCTTCACATTATTTTATGAGCACTGTTGGAGGTGCCTGAAGTCTAAGATTTTCATTGCTAAGACTAATTCTGTTATTGTTGTGTTTTTCCTCTATCCAGATAGATGGTGTAGCCAGACTATACTCCATCACTGACACAGTGCTGTGACAATGCTAGGCTAGTCAACATATAAGTACTGTGCTTTGCAAACCAGTTCAGTCTTAGGTTTGGATGGCTGCACTGCATTGTCATGTTAAAATATGAAGCTGTAGGCTACATAAAGCTGATAACATAAAAAATCTAGAAGTCTTACTTACTTTACATACTGTAGTAATTGTATGGATGCTACATGTGAATTACTTTTTCAGTAAATAAACAAACACTTTCCAACTTGTCTATATGTTGGGCCAAGACAGAAGCAGAAATAAGAAAGGCCCTGGAAACATAAAAAGTCCAGTGCGAACACACACACACACACACACACACACACACACACACACACACACCATACACACACACACACACACACACACACACTCCGTACAAACACACACACACACATGCACACACCATACACACACACACACACACACACACCCACACAAACCGTACACACACACACACAAACCGTACACACACACACACACACACACACACACACACACACACACACAAACCGCACACCAACACACACACAAACCGTACACACACACACACACACACAAACCGTACACACATGCACACACAAACCGTACACACACGCAGATAAGAACCACACACACACTCACACACAAACCGTACACACACATACACACACACACACAAACCACACACACACGCACACACAAACCGTACACACACACACACAAACACAAAGCATATATATACACACACACACAAACCGTGTACACACATACACGTACAAACACTCACAAACACACAAACACACACACACACACACAAACTGTACACACACACACACACACACACACACACACAAACCGTACACACACACACAAACCGTACACACACAAACCACACACACACACACACATACACACAAACCGTACACATACACACACAACCGTACACACACACATACACACACAAACACACACACACACACAAACACAAAGCGTATACACACACACACACACACACAGACAGACTCACAAACACACATACACACACACACACACACACACACACAAACTATACACACACGCACACACAAACTGCACACACACACACACACACACACACAAACACACACACCAGTCCCCCTTAGGTAACTGTATCGTGGAAAGTGAATTCCTACTTTAGACAGTCCTTACATGGGAAGAGCTTGGGTTGGATGTAGCACTGGATCAGATTCAGGGAGGCAAATAAGTCCTGCTGGGGAAAGTCAGATCTGGTTGATGAATGGGCCAATGCAGTGCACTTGCTGTCATCTCTTCACCTTACAACACCCCGTCTGAAACCATAAATAACAACTATTATTTTCTTTTTACCCTGACATGTTAGAGTCAAATGAGGTCATTTGTTAGGGTCTTTACTCAGGTGTCAACATCTGCCCCAAGCTAAAGCAGATGGACAACGTGTCAGATTTTCATCAGCTGTTATTCCAAAAGACTGTATGGGAAGGAAGAATTAAAAAGTAGGGGAAGTTAACTAAATGGGTCAAGTGGGTCAATGCAGGCAGAGTCAGTGTACCAAAGTAAGCGAGAAGAAATGTCTTTGGCATGTCTGAGCTCATCTCCACTTTCAGCCACTTTGCAGTCTTCATCTCGATCTGATCTCCTCTCTCAGTCTGTCCTCTGCTCTTTCCAACTCAGCTGTTTCTCACTGCCACTAGTCTATCACCATTAGAAACGTTATCACAAACTAATTCTCAAACCTATGCTGTTGCACCAAAGATTACGTGCTATCTAAAGCTTTAAATAGTGACTAATATTGATGTTGATGTAAGTTCTAAGGTTCAAGGTTGATAAAAGGCTACACCTCTATGTTAAATCTCCCAGGCTGTGGTTTGCTGGGTGTGCAAAAAATCTTAGGGACTACATGAGAATCTAGGATAAATCATGAACAACTCACAAGTCTTTAGTTTCTCTCAGTCAATGTGTCCTGGCTGACTAGAAATAAAATCTGAACTGTGACAAGTACTAATTATGTAATTCACCTGGCTACAATATGTACAAAGACTATCATTACCAGGACTGCTTTTTTTATATAATTACACCAGTGATAGCTTTACCAAAACTTGACCCTAACTGACCAAAACAATGAAGTAAACTGGAACCCATTAAAAGGGGAGCCATAAGTAAAAATACCTTTGTAAAGGCAACCTTTTTGTTTCTATTGGGCTTTAGCTAGCATTTTGTGTTTTCCTAAACATGTGTACAAAACAGGGGTAATGGAATGAGAATACTATCAGTGGCATCACAGCATTATGCAAAACAAAAGTAGAGCACATATATTTATTGACTTTAGCCAAGTTTGGTTTAGGAGGTGTTTCAGAGGTCCCTGTCATTGACCTCTTTCTTCATGTATGTGTAGGTGAGAAATGACAGGGGGTGTGGGATACTGTGCCAGTCCCACACAGACAGAGCCAGGAAGGCTCACATTACACTGACTCTGACAGTGTAGGGTTTTAAATAGAGTGGTTGTCAACTCCTCCCTGCACAAATCCATTTATTTTGGGGGCAGTGTGTAGGGGGAGGGAGAGGCAAGAAGATGGGCTAGAGATCAATGTCTGGGGTTGGCCTATACTCTTGGTAGTGCATACACTCTGGCTGCATCAGCATGATGCTGATACAGAAGGGATAAGACAGAATTTTGTAATAGGACTATCAATTGACTAAAATATTTAACTGCGATTCATTGCATGATTGTCCATATTTAACTTGCGATTAATCGCAAATCCATCATCAATCCAACATTTTTTATCTGTTTTAATGTACAAATTTAACACTTAAATAAAAAGGTGTATTACTATTAAGTCTCTATCCACAGTATTAAAAGAAAAAAGCATCTGGCCCACTGGTCACTTCCTCCACACTGGGCATTCTGTATCTCCGTGGCATATTGTTCTCTGTTAGTGGAATTTTTGGATCCAGTTCTTCAGCCCCAAAGGCACCAGCATGTTTAGATAAGGTATTGTTGAAATATGGAAAAGGTCAATACCCAGACCCCCTCATGATCTTTTCCATATTTTAACAGAGCTATGCTCATGAAAAACATGGGGGCAGCTCCAGCTAGTTCTGGTCTTCACTGAGGCCTCCTCCCAGCTGGACGTGCCTGGAACACCTCCCTAGGGAGGCACCCAGGGGGCATCCTTACCAGATGCCCAAACCACCTCAACTGGCTCCTTTCGACGCAAAGTAGCACCCTCTCCGAGTTCCTCATGGATGACTGAGCTTCTCACACTGTCTCTAAGGGAGACGCCAGACACTCTCCTGAGAAAACCCATTTTGGCTGCTTGTATCCGGGATCTCATTTTTTCAGTCATGACCCAGCCTTTATGACCATAGGTGAGGGTAGGAACATAAATTGACCGGGATATCAAGAGCTTTGCCTTTCGGCTCAGCTCTCTCTTTGTGTGCGGTGAAGCGAATTAAATACCACCTCCACTGCTCCAATTCTCCGGCCAATCTCCCAGTCCATTGTCCCCTCACTCGCAAACAAGACCTATAGGTATTTGAACTACTTTACTTAGGGTAAGAACTTAGTCCCCACCCCGAGTAGGCACTCCATCAGTTTCCTGCCGAGAACCATGTCCTCAGATTTTGAGTTGCTAATCCTCATCTCAGCCACTTCACACTCGACTGCAAACTGATCCAGTGAGTGCTGAAGTTAACATCAGGACCACACCACCACAACCATGCCTCGTTATCCTGTTCATGAATGCCACAAACAGGATTGGTGATAAAGCACAGCGCTGTTGGAGGCCAACACCCACCTAGAATGAGTCAGACTTACTGCAGAGAACCTGAACACAGCTCTCGCTTTGGGTGTACAGGGATTGGATGGCCCTGAGAATACTCCCCCATACACCCGCAGCACTTCCCACAGTATCTCCCGGGGTACCCAGTCATATGCATTCTCCAGATCCACAAAACACATGTAGACCGACCGGATAGGCATACTCCCAGGCCCCCTCTAGGATCCTTGCGAGCTGGTCCATCATTCCATGACCAGGACGGAATCCGCATTGTTCCTCTTCAATCTGAGGTTCAACTATTGGCCGAACCCTCCTTTTCACCCCCTTGGAGTAGACTTTTCCAGGGAGGCTGAGACACTCTCAGGTCCCCGTTTTTGAACAGGGGAACCACCTACCTCGGTCTGCCACTCCTCAGGCACTGTCACAGACTTCCACGCAATGTTAAAGTGGCGTGTAATCAAGACAGCCCCTCCACACCTAAAGCTTTCAGCATTTCTGGACAGATCTCATCAATCACTGGGGCTTTGCCGCTGTGGAGGTGTTTGACTACCTCAGTGACTTCCACCAGGGAACTTGACAATAATCCGCCATCAGCCTCCAGCTCTGCCTCTACCATGGAGGGCATGTTAGTTGGATTCAGTAGTTCCTTAAAGTGTTCCTTTCACCGCCCAATTACCTCCTCAGTTGAGGTCAACAGGGTCCCACCCTTACTGTACACAGCTTGGATGGTTCCCCGTTTCCCCCCTCCTGAGGTGGCGGACGGTTTCCAGATTAATTTGGTTCTGACCGAAAGTCCTTCTCCATGTCTTCTCTGAAATTCTCCCACACCCGCTGCTTTGCCTCTTTCAACATTGGTACCCTGCAACTGCCTCTGGAGTCCTATGGGATAACATATCCCGGAAAGACTCCTTCTTCAGTCGGACGGCTTCCCTGACCACTGGTGTCCACCACGGTGTTCAAGGGTTACCACCCCTTGAAGCCCCTAAAACTTTAAGGCCACAGCTCCCTGCCACAGCTTCCGCAATGGTAGCTTTGAACATTGCCCACTCTGGTTCAATAACCCCAACCTCCACAGGGATGTCAGAAAAGCTCCACCGGAGGAGTGAGTTGAAGATCTCTCATACAGGGGCCTCCTTCAGACGTTCCTTGTTCACCCGCACTACCCATTTGGGCTTGCCACGTCTGTCCAGAGTCTTCCCCCACCCCCTGATCCAACTAACCACCAGATGGTGATCAGTTGACAGCTCCGCCCCTCTCTTCATTTGAGTGTCCAAAACATGCGGCCACAGATCAGATGATACGATTACAAAATTGATCATCAATCTTCAGCCTAAGGTGATCTGGTACTAGGTACACTTATGAGCATCCTTATGTTCAAACATGGTGTTTGTATAGACAATCCATGACTAGCACAGAAGTCTAACAACAAACGACCACTCCGGTTCAGATCAGGGAGGCTGTTCCTCCCAATCCGACCTCTCCAAGTGTCTCCATTATTGCCCACTTGGCGTTAAAGTCTCCCAGCAAAACTATGGAGTCTCCTACTGGGGCCCCATGCAGAACTCCATTTAGGGTCTCCAAGAAGGCGGAATACTCTGAGCTGCTGTTCAGTGCATATGCACAAACAACAGTCAGAGTTTTCCCCCCAACAACCTGTAGGCATAGGGAGGCAACCCTCTCGTCTATTTGGGTAAACTCCAACGTGGTGGCACTCAGCCGGGGGCTTATGAGTATCCCCACAACCACCCGGCGCCTCACACCCTGGGCAACTTCAGAGAAGAATAGAGTCCAACACCAATCCAGGAGTACGGTTCCTGAACTGACACTGTGCATAGAGGTAAGTCCCACCAGATCTAACTGGTAGCGCTCCACCTCACACGCAAGTTCCGGCTCCTTTCCCCAAAGAGAGGTGACATTCCACGTCCCCAGACCCAGCCTCTACTGCCCGGGTCTGATCCGTCGAGGCCCCCTGACCTTCACTGCCACCCGTGCTGGTAACAGGTATTTACATAGTTCTCTCCCCAGCGCACATTCTTGCCTGAGGGCCAGTCACTATGGGGTTTGTGAATCTTTAACCATGGGAAACTCAGAATAGCAGGGTGCTGAGTGGAACTAAAAAGTTGGCAACTCAAAGTCTCTGTGTGATTATCAGGCAAACTCATCGTTACTGGGGTGATGCAGTGTGTGGATCACCAGAGCAGCCTGCCATCTAACATAGTTGCTTCCAAGGGTTTCTTATGGGGAACAGAGTCCAGGCCAAGCTCTCTGGCATCCATGAGGTTAGCATCCCTGCCAGAATCCACCAGCACCACCTGGGAGAGACAGAGAAAACACAATGTTTTCTCAACCTTGGGGAGAGAGGACAAACTGACAAATGGGTACGGCTCACCAGTGCCTTCTCATTCACTGATTAGCCTGCCCTGCCCTTTTCCTGGGCAGGTGGCGATGAAGTGTCCCATCCGTGCACGTTTGATGCAGCGGCCATACAGGATCCGATGCCGACGTTCCTCTGGAGACAAACAAGACCAACCCGGCTGCAATAGCAGCTGGAGTGCCCCAAAACACCCTGGGAGATGCCAAAGACTTCTGCTGCCTCTCTCTCTCTGCCGAGAGTCCAAGTAAAAAAGCATCAAACAGAGCAAAAGAGTTCCAGACACTCTCGGCTGCCAATGTACAGAGTTCAATGGTGTACAGCTACTTGTCTCTTCCCCTGCCGCAGGCCGACAAAAGCTGTAGCAGCCTCTCTCATAGGGGTAAAATGTTGAAAGATCTGTGAGATAATTTCCACCACCTTTGCTCGATCAGTCAGATAAGCTGAGGCTTGCGGTTCAAAATGTAACTCAAACTGCATCAGGAAGGTTCTACAATCCCCAGGCTCCCCCGAGAATTTCTCCGGCCTGGCAAGGTGAGGTGATGCAGAGAGAGTAACAGAAATTCCAGGAAGAACTCCCCCAGAAGACACAGGATTAGCAACTGACAGTGGGCTATCCTCAGATGTGGGAACAGCAGGCGGGGCTTTCACAGATAACC
>NC_053126.1:28591579-28651579 GCF_010015445.1 Perca fluviatilis | reverse complement strand
CCTGTGAGTATCTGTTCTGACCACAGCATGTTCTATATCAACTGTTGGGCACAAATGTAATACAGCTGCAACATACTTAAATAAAATTAAGAGTCTGACACAGATTTTTAACATTTTCTTTGATGGTTTTGAAAAAGATAAACCCATTTCAAACTCTGTTCTGACCACAGCATGTTCTATATCAACTGTTGGGCACAAATGTAATACAGCTGCAACATACTTAAATAAAATTAAGAGTCTGACACAGATTTTTAACATTTTCTTTGATGGTTTTGAAAAAGATAAA
The DNA here is from genome assembly GCF_010015445.1 of Perca fluviatilis. Classification (NCBI taxonomy): domain Eukaryota; kingdom Metazoa; phylum Chordata; class Actinopteri; order Perciformes; family Percidae; genus Perca; species Perca fluviatilis. Next base: position 28,651,293 of record NC_053126.1, on the reverse strand, counting down.
CCCATTTCAAACTAACTATTGCGAAAATGATAAAGGCAACCTTTGGAAATGTAATAGATACTTAAAAAACGTGTGGTCTAACATTACTTTCAAAGTGTAATTGTTACTGGTGATAACACATGATATAATTCTTATTGTGTCAAAAAGTAATTTGCAACATATGTGTATTGTATTATTTGTCATAATGTTGGAATATACTCTGACTAAGGGCATTTACTCAAATACTGTACTTAAGTACATTTATGAGGTACTTATACAGTATTTGCCTCTTCTGCCACATAATATTCCACTACATTTACTGTATGCAACAGCTGTATGTACTTCACAAATTAATATTTTACATCCAACCCATAATGTCAGTTTATGTTAAATAAGATACATTGTTATAGATTTAACTACCCAAAAGGATGTAAAATAGTTACACTTATCTCACCACCCTTACAATGAAAATGCTGCTGAAAGGTTAGGGTTAGGGTTAGGGGGGTGGGGCAGAGCAAGCATGAGCTGTGACCCCCACCCCCCCCCGGCCATCCTTTCTCCAACTTTCTGCCCATCATGTAAAGTTGTTCACAGCAACCTAGTCTATATCCATGACCTACCACTTCCGGGATTGCTCTGTTGCCGCCAGAAATTCCGCCATTTGTGTTGGAATTTTATACTGGTAGATTTCTGAGGACTATGGTTAACTGCATTACAGCAACCCTAACTCCAGGTTGGGGGGGAGGCGGGGTGAAGCTCGATCACATGAGGCTTGTATCATGTTGACATGCCGACAGTTTTGTTGTCAATACTTGGAATTCCTCATGGGTGAGACAGAAACTACGCACTATAGCTTTAAAGGGCCACTATTATATAGCATTTTCAGGATTAAACTTGCATTTTGTGTTGTACTAGAACATGTTTACATGCTTTAATGTTAATGTTAAAAAAAAAAAAAAAAAAGATGTAGGTGTAGGTGTCTTTAATCCCTCCTCCGGTATTTCACTAGTTGAAGCTGGAGCTACTGCAACGGAGTATATAGCAGGACTTTGTACCGTGGCAAATCACCAATAAAGGCTTCGAAACCAAATATTACACAACTGGACATGTCCCAGCAGTAAAGTGACCGGAATTTGGGGAGAAAATACCAGCATTGGCCGAGATTACAGCTATGTTGTGTTAGCATGTAGCTGCTTAATAGTTAGCAGTATGCTAACGTTAGATTGTAATGGAACGAAGCAGAACTTTCAACCGTCAAAAAATTGCAGATAAAGGCTTCTGAACCAAACACTATCCAATCGGACATGTTTCAGCAGTAATGCGACCCAGAATCAGGGAGAATTTAACAACATTGGCAGCCAAGATGACATTGTTTACTGCCGTTGACACTAATCGAATATAGCAGCAATTTCTACAGTCAAAAATCGCAAATAAACAATCGCATTGTTTATGCCGTCAGCATGTAGCTAGTTACATTGGACAGTGGCTTAAAAAACAACACCAGTCCTGCCTACCTGGAGCAGATGACCAATCATAGGCCGGCTTAGAGTTGCGTAACACTTAGCCGAGAGTAGAAAAAACTGTTGAAACCGGAGTGTTTAGAACAGTTTTAGTTCACAGGGATTTGTCTTAAATACGTTTACCTCATTATTTGCCACTTTTAACATGAAAATCCAACATTATTATTGTAGGTATGACAGAAAACATGGAAAAGCATAATATGTGACCTTTAAATGTAGGGATTGCATCATTTACATAATGAAGATCATTATTATTTAAACATTTAACCATTTTCTCTGTGATATTGCATGTAAAAATGCAATTTGGTAAAGAACTTCAAAAACAACAACCACAATATGTTACAGCAGTCAGATTTATGTATTCCTAACAATTTTTTCAGCCAATCCCCATATGATAAACATCCATCCCAGATATTTCATATTCCATGAGCTTCATTTATCTTTCAAATGTGTAGTCTAAACTGGAAGTTACTCCTAAATTATTGTGAGCTATAATTGGCATGCAAACCACTATCAAGCTATGACTGCATTATCAATGGTGCAACATCTGTTCAAGTATTTCAGTTTAAAAGACATACATTTACTATCCATATTATGTGCAGATGATGATGACGATGATGATGATGACGACGATGACGATGACGACGATGACGACGATGACGACGATAGTGCTTATCACAAGGGCTCTGTGTGCTCATATTGTGAATTCTGTGAGGTATGTATGAAAATAAATTAGAGAAATGAAATGTAGTCATCAAAGCTAAGTCAGAAAAGTAGAGACCTTTACAAAATGATGAGTGAAATCCAAAATAAAAATTTTGAAATTTTCTCTTTTTAACTAAATGTGTCTTCTTCCAGCACTGTGGCAGCTGTGACAAATGTCCTTGTGAAGAGGGAGACAAGTCTGAACACTGTGATCACTGCAAGGTAAGAAAATGCTCATTTTATGACATTTGTCTTGTGGTCAGTCCATTTTTGGTTTAGAGTGAAACATTTACATTCATAAATATGGGATGGATTCCGATGAAATTTGTTTATGTTTCCCTGAGGATGATTTGTAAAACCTTTGGTGATCCTGATGACTTTATATCTAGCAGAATCATGAGGTCAACATTTCCATTTGTCCCTTACTTTGGTTTGGCCTAATACCTGAAATATACCTGTTTACTGCTAATTAGTAGGGCTGTCGCATGATTGTCCATAGTTACCTCGCGATTAATTGCAAACTAATTTTATTCATTATTTATGTATTTTTAAAAGGTTTTTTTTTTCTTCAAGTTTTTGGTATTTGAGACTCCTGTGCTATATTCACATTGACAGTACATGCAAATAACTTGTCTGCCTTATCTATAATATACACAAGGCAGCTGTCACCCAATATTTGGGTACTGAAGTCCCAAATATTTAATATACGAATATTTAATTCATGTGGAAGCCCATGTCTGCCAGGAAAAGAAAAACAATTGTTGACATGTCAGGGATGATAAAAAATGTATAACAATGATAGCAGGTAAAGATTGTGAGATACTACATCAAAATTGTTATACACTAAGCCATAATTGTGACATAATAAGTCAAGATTTTGACTTTTTTTTAAATGTGATTTATATTAGAAGTCAATTTAGATTTAATAAATCTGATTGGTTTGATAAGTTTTGACATCATTTTAACTTACCATGAGTATGTTAAGTTTGTCATTTTAACATTTGACCTATTTTCTTCCCTGATATAAATAGGCTTTCATATAATACGTCTAACATATGATCATAAACATGCACATGTTGTGTAGGTGTATGAAGTAAGTGGCAGTGCAGGTTCAGGACAGACAGCTGACAGTCAGCTTCACAAGAAGCCTGACCCATTTTCTTCTGACTTCTCTTTTCTGTATTCATTACTTTCTTTCTTGTTCACAGATGTGCACTTTCTGCCATGTGTGTCCTGCTTGCCAAACTCTTTGCCAGCCTGGTGAGTAAATGCAGAGCTGCCACAGAACAAAACACGTTATTACAGCATCACATCAGAAAAGGAAAGTTTTCTTGTTGCTGATTGTAACTGGTCACTCCTGTTGCATAACAAGAAGAACAGGATCTTCCACACTATAATGATGGCTGAAGGTTAGGCAGAAGAAATAAAGATGACCAAATGATGATGAATAATACAAAACACTTTATTTGAAGAGGTGTGCATAAGATGGATCTCATCAACTCCCGGGGCTTTGCCACTGTGGAGTTGTTTGACTACCTCAGTGACTTCCACCAGGGAAATTGACAATGATCCCCCATCATCCTCCAGCTCTTTCCTACCATAGAAGGTAAAGCTTAGATCGGGCCCAAAAAATCAAGCCCGACCCTACCCGAGCCCATGCACGTCGTGTCCGAGCCCGGCCCGGCCCAACACATTAACTGTAATTATGAGCCCGAGCCCGATTTAAACCCGACAATTTTTTAATACGTGGGCCGTTATAACTGACGTCCTCAACTACAATTCCGAGTTGTTTGAACTACAGAAATCTGTTTAGAATCATCTTAATGAATAATGCAACAAAGGACGAAGCATGTAAACTGCGTTGTTAGTTTATTCAGAATGGAATGGATCGCAAATGGATCCGAATGAAGAAACGTAAACAAAAAATTCGATCCTAGCTCCCTCAGCCGAATAGTGTGGCTAACAGATCAAGGCAGCAACGTAATCAAAGCCCTGGAACCATATAGGAGACTTTCTTGTCTCGATCACCTAATTAATACTGTCCTTCGCCACGGTCTGCATGCTGACGCACTGGCCGACAACAGTGCTGCAGATGGGGGAGACACGATATCAGCACAGTTTACTTCACACTCAAGTCAGTGCAGGACATGTAGCCTATCCTGAGCTACGGGAGAAGCTGGAGAGGCATAGCTTTCTCCCCACTGAATTAGGCTAATAAAGTGATGATTAAAAAAACACAAATGCTTGATCAAGGGCCCGGCCTGGCCCGAGGATAGCGGCGGAAAATATTGTCTGGGTCGGGTCAAGTTCGGGCTTGGGCTCAGGCAGAGAATCTAAACTCTAATAGAGGGCATGTTAGTTGGATTCAAGAGCTTCTTCCACCGCCCAATTACTTCCTCATTTGAGGTAAACAGCGTCACATCCTTACTGTACACAGATTGGATGGCAGTTTTCCAGAAGCACCTTGGTGCCGAAAGTCCTTTTCCATGTCTTCTCCCAAACTTCTCCTGCTGCTTTGCGTCTCTTATGGCAGAGGGGATTGATGAGATCTGTACACAAATACTGAAAGCTCTGGCTGTGGAGGGGCTGTCTTGGATGACACGCCTTTTCAACATTGCATGGAGTTCTGGGACAGTGCCTAAGGAGTCCAGAGAGTGTGTGCCGATTACAAGGGTATCACACCTAGTAAAGTGTACTCCAAAGTGCAGGAAGGGAGGGTTCGGCCGATAGTCGAACCTCAGATTGAAGAGGGACAATGTGGATTCCGTCCTGGTCGTGGAACAACAGACCAGCTTTTCACTCTCGCAAGGATCCTGAAGAGGGGCTGGGAGTATGCCCATCTGGTCTACTGTTTTGTGGATCTAGAGAGGCATATGACTGGGTCTCCCAAGAGATACTGTGGGAGGTGCTTCGGGAGTATTGAGTGAGGGGATCCCTTCTTAGTGCTATCCAGTCCCTGTACGCCCAAAGTGAGAGCTGTACAGGTGTTGGGTAGTAAGTCAAAATTGTTCCAGGTGAGGGTTAGCCTCCGCTAGGGCTGTGCTTTGTCACCAATCCTGTTTGTGATATTCATGGACAAAATATTGCGGTGCAGTCGTGATGGGGAGGGGTTGCAATTCAGTGAGCTGGGGATCTCATCTCTGCTTTTTGCAGACGATGTGGTCCTGATGGCATCATCGGTCTGTGAACTCACTGGATCGGTTCGCAGCCAACTGGGATGAGGATTAGCACCCATAAATCTGTGGCCCTAGTTTTCAGGTTCTCAGGTGGGGACTGAGTCCCAACCTCAATTGAAGGAGTTCAAGTACCTCAGGGTCTTGTTGGCGAGTGAGGGCACAATGGGATATTCGCCAGAGAATTGGCACAGCGGGGGCGGTATTGCATTTGCTTTATCGCACTGTTATGACGAAAAAGAGAGCTGAGCCGGAAGGCAAAGCTCTTGATCTACCGGTTAATTTTCTTTCCTGCCCTCACTAATGGTCATAAAGGCTGGGTCATGACTGAAGGAACCAGATCGATGTTGCAAGCGGCCAAAATGGGTTTCCTTAGGAGGGTGGCTGGCGTCTCCCTTGGAGATAGGGTGAGAAGCTCAGTCATCCGTGAGGAACTCAGAGTAGAGCCGCTGCTCCTTTGTTTTCGAAGGAGCCAGTTGAGATGGTTTGGGCATCTGGTAAGGATGCCCCCTGGGCGCCTCCCTAGGGAGGTGTTCCAGGCACGTCCAGCTGGGAGGAGGCCTCGGCGAAGACCCAGGATCACCAAATATGATTTTTGGTCCCTATCGCCCAGCCCTAGACCGAATTTGGTTATGTAGTATAGTAAACTAATCACACACATTTAATTTTGTTGCAACATTTTTAATATAATAATGAAGTAAGACTTGATCAGTTTAATCAAATGGCTAGTCTTATATTGCTACACTAGATTGTTATATGACAAAAATGGAGGTCAACAATTCTAAGTCTGATGAGAAATGTTGGATTTGCCTGTTTGTTGACAGAGGCTCCAGCTCACACTTATTTTGTCGTTTTTTTTTCAGGAGGTTTTCTTGATGAAGTGACTGGATCAATCTACAAGTAAGTCATATTTACTCTGAACTGAAACCTGTTCAAACATTTATGAATTAGCCTGCAACCTCTGTTTGTCTCTCCATCCACAGGACTGTAGCTGATGTCTTTGATGATGATGATGATGATGACAACTAAACCCTACCATATGTTGCCACCATGTGGCCAAACCAATATGTTTCACCTTCACTTCTGATTTTCATTGTTATTTTTGTCTTTTTCCTCGAGAACATTAAACTATGGGCTGTGTTTGCTCACTAATGACTGAATAGAAATGGTTAAACGAATAACTAAATATATTTGTGTACTGTTGTTAACTGACAAATCTAAGTCATACTGTTAAGGAAAATTAAATATTTGAAGTCATATTTTGGATATGTTAAATAAAAAAGAGGGGAAATTTTCGCCAATTGGTTTATTGATTTTAAGATGTTCACTAAACAGAATGTATAAAATACTGTATTCAATGGAAAAAGTAAAAGAAACATTTCCTAGATGCTACTTGAAGTCAAGAAAAAAGGCAATTTTAAGCAGCATAGTAAAAGACAGACTTAAGGCAGTCGAATATTCCTTTGTACTTAGGAGGTTCCTAACAGAGTGAAAAGTAATTAAGTGGCAGCCATGATAAGAGCTGGCCGAATTTTCTATGGGCCTTTTCACATCTGAAAGTCCGTACCAAGGTCCAGACAAAGGTTCATGTATAGCCTACATGTGATCCGGTTAGTTTTGGTTTCACACCGCAGTTATGTAAGCGCACTGAAGAACTCTACTTGAAATAACTATGTCCTGTTACAGGAACTTTACTTTACAGCATTTATTCAGAGACAAACTGAAACCTACAATGTACATTTACTACCACTTAACAAGTAAACTGCTAATTTATTCTCTGCTCTGATAGCCGACAGCTGTCTGTCGCAGTGGCGGTTCTAGACAAATTTTACTAGGGGGGCCCAAGGAGGGGCCTGTGTTTAACCAGAGGGGCACATTAAAAATGGCAACAAATGATATTTAAAGATTATAAACTTTATTTTACTTTTAACATTTATTTTGTACAAGAGTGAGTGCAGGTGCAAAAGAGGTAGTACCATAAAAAATGAAAAATGTCTACATGCATAGCAATATGTAGAGTCCATCATGACAGAATACTCAAGCCATGGATGAAGATATTACCAGTTTGGCCTGAAGCTCCGTCTTCTGTCTCCCATCAAAATGGTTGGGAATATATTCAAGTTGGGCTGTACTGGTACATCATTCCTGGACTTGCTGATATCTGTAGAAAGATGTACAGTAAACATAGGGCACAACTACAACATTTATTTACGTATGCATGTATATCTGCATGTAGGTCATATAGGCCTACACACTAAGCACTGAGCTGTTCCTTGAAGGAGCTACACTTCTTTTATAACACGAGATAGCCTGTCAAAACTTCCTGTATTTGGTCCGAACCATCCAAAAAAATGCTTTCACACTAGAAACGAACCGGACCATGGTTCAGTTTGATCCAGATCGAGACCACCTCTTTTTCTCGAACCAAGGTTTGTCTGTTTGGTCCGGAGCGTGGCCCAGGGAAGGTTTCACACCTGTAATTTTGTCTGAAAGTCCGGACCAAACGCGGTAGGTGTAAAAGCACCCTAAGTGATAAGGAAAGGTGCTTCAATAATTCCTTTCTTATCTCAATCATAGGATACACTGGACCATTCTTTACAAAAGGAAAGAAGATAATTCCATCCCACAATTCCTTGTGGCAGCCACATTTAAAGCAGCAATTGGCAGAATTTTTGACAATTTTTTGGGGCATTTTAGCCTTTAATAGACAGGACAGCTGTAGACAGGAAAGGGAGCCGCTGCATCGAGGACTGAGCCTCTGCATATGGGCGCCTGCTCTACCAGGTGAGCTACACAGGTGCTCCAATTGGCAGAATTTGAAGTAGAGTGAGACCTCTTCCTGTGGCTCTTCTTCTCCCCTCTGTGAGCATGGGCAATGCATGCACAAAACAGCCAATAGGAACGCTCGCTCTCTCTCTCTCTCTGAAAAGACCAGCAAAGAGGAGGTGCAGAAGTCCAGGGCTGGACTGGGGTAAAAAATCAGCCCTGGACTTTTGAGAACTAGACCAGTCTACCACAATCAGCCGGACAACATCCGTCCTTGCACTCCCCTTCAACACATGTACATACCAGCAGGGTTCAAAATTAGCAGCATCTACCAGCTAAATGCTGATAAAATATGCAAGTGGTGTAAAGAAATCTCTAAAAGACGCGTTCTTTGATTTCTGGAGGAGAAAGAGAGGCTGGGGTCGAATTGAAAGATTAAGCAAAAGGTTTAATAAAACAACACGGTGAAAACAGTCAAAACACAATTAAACATAAAACATGAAAACACTGTCAGCAGCAGACTGCAAACATGCTTCCCCTTGTTGGGACACAGATTGCAGCCATGCGACATGACAAAACAATACACTGCAGCTGACAGCGGACTGAATCTATGATTCTCCTTGTGGAGTCACATAAAAACAGTCCTGAGATCGTCTCAGGATCCCACATTTATTCCTGTCCCTCAGGATAAGGACACACCTCTGAATTTCAGGTCTACTCCAGGTCACAGACTAAGGTTGATTATCATGGAAGTGTTGATTCTACAGTAATGTGCATTTCCTTTGTTCTAATCACGTCTAGCTCAACAGGGGATGGCTCCCCCAAAAAGAGACAACAGTTACCTTTCCTGTGGGGACAATGAGTCTCCTACAGTACGCTAAATAACATCCATGACCTAATTAATTCTTTAGAAGCAAGGTTTTGGGTGAGGCAGTCAAATGCTGATTAGTGTGGTGTGATGAAATCGGTTGATTCAGTGCTTCCTCCAGCTACAGTGTTCATTCAACCAAAAGTACATTTTTATCAGACATCACCAATGTTTTAACTTTTTTAAACCTAACAGTCCACCCCTTCACACCTTAAAAAAGGTGTGAATATCACTTATAAATGTTATTGAACAAAAATGTAGACATTAGCAAAGTTGTAAGAACTAAATCATAATCTATAAAAGAAATTCATGTCCTTCTCTGACCTCATCATCTGACTCCTCATCTTGTATCAAGAAGGTTATTTCTTTTAACAAAATATGTTTAGCTGGTTTTACTCACAGTGATTAGTGACTAGCATTCCATTTGAAACAAAAACAGATACACTTAATTAAATCAGAAGATATTAAAGCTGTTGACCAGGTAAAGACAATGGTAGGGAAAACATCTTAGAAATCAAAGAAAACAAAACCAAATTCAAGTTTCCACACTGCACTTCAAATACTGCACAAGTAATAACTTGTCTCAAATCTGTAATGCAATCAAATGGGTTTAAATCTATTCAATGGCAGAAAATATATTGTATCTGGCTCAAGGAAAGAATGCATTAGGTTTGATCTTAATCTCAATGGAGCAAAAAACTGATACACACACTTCAATATATGCTATCAGTTCAGATGGAGTGAGCACAAAGAAACAGTCTTCATCAATGTCCTTTCTGTAGTGAAAGATGCAGACTTGTGATAAAAGTCTGAAATCCAGATTTTGACAGTTCCTTGTCCAATATTGTCCAATCTGAAAATTTGGACAAAATCTCAGACTAAATCGACAATATGAAGTTTGTACTAGAGCTGCTGTGTTTGTGTCTTCTGTTTGGAAACACGTTTTGTGATGAAGAAGGGTGTGCGCCTGGGAGCACCTACGGAGACAGAGTATTACATAGATACATGGGTATGATTCCGGACAACACAGGACCAGATGGCATCGTCACCAAGGCCCTAGCAGCCTTGGGTGGGCTGTCTGGAGAATTGGCCCAAAACTCTGGAGGAATTAATCCTTTTGGTGACAGATCAGAGGGGAGCCCAGGGACTCATTTACCGCTGGCCCAATTCTCATCACTCCCCTTGTTGGCGTTGGTGTCCTTTGCACGCCCTCTCAGAGACCTTTAGAGCAGCCACAGTTTCTCTTTCCCTCCTTTTCAGAAACAGGACAGCTCCTGTTTCTGAAACATGAAGATGGGCCGGCTGTGTGTGCTGCCTGCTCCAGCCTGTAGGAAAAAGCCATCCTTAGCTTTCCCGGTGCTTCAGCAGGGACTCCAGTCTTCCTGCTCTGTCAGGAAACCACCGCAGGAATGATCTGGTCTGCAGAAGTCAGCATTGTTGGTTTTCTCCGTCGGCGTCTGAACCTGGACTCCCCTTGACACTCTGGATTCCTTGATCTCCTCGATCAGATGTAGTCATCAGGCTGAATGGCTTCATCAGCAGGAATCTGGAGGCTGCTTTCACCTGTGAATAAAATGGCTGTGATATGCCGAGACACTGCCTTGCGAAAAGTCATATTATTGTTTTCATTGTTGGACAATGTTTAGGTGTGAAAACAAGGAAGAAGAAAAAATTTGATAGTTTTTCCTTGATTTGTCCATTCATTTCTCATGGAGGAGAAATTTCTTTTGTCATCTGTGTTTTCCAAAGTCCTTAAGACAATGGGCGAAAAGCTTCAGTCCATAACACAATAAATGATCCCAAAAAGTCATGAGTCCATTGTAAACATACAGTATATACAGATCATCAAAAACAAAAACATATTCAAATAAAAACACCACAATTTTCTTTCTCAATGGGGGAAATGGGCTGCGTGATTCATCTTTTACTATTACTTCAAACATTTTTGACAAACTTGGTCAGCAGATTGCTATTTTTTGAGCAAATCAATTTCTATATAAGTCACGTGTCATTCTTTGTGCCACATTTAATACTCTGAGCAGAAGATTTGTGTAGTATTCTGTGTGGCCAGCACAGAAAACTATTCAAAATCCTCAACTCTCTAAATCTCCCCCCATTTTTTTTTTTTTTAAGCAAACTAGGGAACACAAAAAAAAAATAACAAACATATTTAAAAAGAAACATCATCAGAAACATGAAAAAGAATACAAACCAACAAAACAAAGAATAGTGGAAGAAGATTAGCTACAGTAAGATCAGAATGCTTAAAAATGTAATGAATTTATCGTCATGTCATGTTATTTATCATTTTTAGTGAAAAACAAACCAATTTTGAGTCAAGATGCACAAAAATGCCAAATATGAATCTACCAATTTATCCATTGAAAACCTCCTAAGAATCTTAAATTATGTTTGTTACAATTGTAGCTAATGTTAAATTGCTTAAAGTAGCTCAATTTATTTCTCCTTACTGCTGAATTTATCTCCACCCCCCATTGGACTGTCTTCACAGGTAGGGTGGGGAAGTTGCCTCGGTGAGAGTGTAAATTCAAACAAAGCAGCTGCTGTTTTGACTTGCAATGGGCTTCATCAATCACGCAGATTAATCATACTTACTGCAAAAAACAGAAATAAAATAAAATAAAAAATAACAGATTAAAAATAAAATGCACTTATCTTCAACTACCTGAAACATTGGAGCAACAAACATTAATTCACAAAAACTCTGAGCAGATATTTTGCTCCCATTTTCAACTGCTAGCTGCTCATTCATGCATTCACTGAGAAACTTCATTCAAACATTTCCACATCTTTCATACGTTCAGGGTCGGCGCCCCAACTCTTCCAAAGAGATTCATACCGATTAATCCACTTTTCACTGCTCCACCCTTTTCCACAAAAATCAAAACCAGCCATCCAGTTAGCCTTTCAATCATACAGCATTCACAATGCAATCTCTTCAGAAATTTAATTTCTCTAGTTTACCGTATTTTTCCATAGTCTGACCCCTAGCTGGTTCTAGTAGACGCTCTGTTGTAATGATTTACCAACCAGATGGAGTCGCTGTTCATTATACCACTCAGGAAATGGAATTTCCAATGCAAAACTCAACACAAACGAACATCCACAACCAATCCACGACCATACTGCGTCTGTAACCTCTACACGTCCACAAACCCCACCGCTGAGCTGCACGCTCTACGGTGGCCCTGAAGTGCAAATCACAACAGCAAATCATAAAACACACTGGCAAATAGGAAAACATTTCAACAAATCATAAAACATAACGGCAAATAGGAAAACATTTCAACAAATAATAAAACACAATGGCAAATAGGAAAACAAAACGGCAAATCATAAAACACAACGGCAAATAGGAAAACACGACAGAAAATATGAAAACACTTCAACAAATGATAAAACACAACAGCATTAACTTCTACCGGAAAAGTAGGGCCTATCTAGCAGAGGATGGACCCTCCTGATTGGACAGACGGACTGTCTGTCTGTTAAAAGTAGGCGCTTTTCCGTGTTTTTCACCTCTCCTTCCTGTTCAAAGACAGACCGTCTGTCCAATCAGGAGGGTCCGTCCTCTGCTTTGCTGTTGTGTTTTCCTATTTGCTGTCGCCTTTTCCTATTTGCCGTTGTGTTTTATGATTTGCCGTTTTGTTTTCCTATTTGCCATTGTGTTTTATGATTTGTTGAAATGTTTTCCTGTTTGCTGTTGGGGTTTATGATTTGTTGAAATGTTTTCCTATTTGCCGTTGGGTTTTGTGATTTGTTGAAATGTTTTCCTATTTGCCGGTGGGTTTTGTGATTTGTTGAAATGTTTTCCTATTTGCCGTTGGGTTTTGTGATTTGTTGAAATGTTTTCCTATTTGCCGGTGGGTTTTATGATTTGCTGTTGCATTTTTCTATTTGCTGTTGTGATTTGCACTTCAGGGCCACCGTAACTGGCAGGAGCACAGCCTGTTATTCACGGTAGTTTGATTGACCTTTTCCTCCCTCTGATTGGCTAGTACTCGTTGCCTTCTTCACAGAATGCGGTGCAAAGGGGGGAAAATGACCCTGAGCCTGGGTAGGCTCGGTGGATGATGGCACACTGATTGCCAAGAACATTTTAAAATGGCACTTCATATTAAAAGGGTTGACTCACTCTGTAGATTGAGGTTGGGGCACTGTGGGTTAATTTACTCTTTGTGCATTGTAGGAAAATATGTTTCTGGCTTGTGTGAATGTGGGAGTGTTGAGACAGTGAAGCATGTTTTCCTAGAATGTAAAAAAGTATTGTGCAGAAAGAAAAGTATTGTTTATTAGACTTGGAATTATATGTTTTATCTTTGTTTGGACACAGTGAGGAACATCCATAGACAGTATATAATGGACCAATAGACCCCGTTGCTCTGGACAGAGACCAGTGAAGGCTATTAGAAGCACTTTTCCGGTGATGGCCAGCTTTACTGCGGCAACATATGTCAGACGTATATATACTGAATTTAATCCCAGTTATCACAGTTTGATGAGAAATAGTATGTACACACTACAAAAGGGCACAGGCTGCCATTTACAAACTCATACAGACAAACTTCATCTCATGCAATCAGTGTCCTGTATTTGATGTTTCATGTGAAACAGTTCATGTTAGGAATAAGTGACCATACAATGTGATCTCACTTAACAGGAGATAGAAGTCTGATAGAAGTAAGGGGCATTATCACAGGACAGGCATTAAAAGACACAGGTGATGAGTGGCAGATGTGTGAGAGGGGAAGCAAACAGTTGCAGTTGGACATTGGAGATTCAAGCTCGTAAATGGTCAAATTGGCCGTAACTTTTAATTCATTGCTACCAACTGGGGTGGCAGCAGGGGTGGCAAGGCTTTCTTTTAGGGTGGCATTTGCCACCCTATGCCACCCCGGTAGATCCGCCCCTGCCTGTACTATACGGTAATTCCTCTACTATGTGACACAATCGTTAGCCTATTTTTACAAAAACGTCTGCTACGGAGCCATAACGTGAGGTACAAGGTAATGGAGCCTTTTATACATTGTCGTGTTTCTTTAGAAATAAACAATGGACAAATAGAGTCTTTAAACGTTTCAGATGTAAAGTTATTCGCTGTCAAGGGATGTCAAAATGAATGCTAGTCAGTGGAATGCTAACGGGAGGTGATGGCTTTGTAGCATCAAAATGGCGCCATAGGAGGTTCGAGTTCTGAAGCGATGCTTACCCCCTTGGGAACATCAGCTGATATCCAAACGTGGGGCGGAGTCAAACGTTTAGCTCCGCCCACATTTAGCCCAACCCCGATCTGCGTACTGCAGTCAAGTGCATCAGTTCATCATCAGTTCCTGCATGATACAGGTCTGTATCAAAGCCGGTCTACGGAAAGCCGTTCCACTCCCTATTCAGCCCCATTGTACCGAATTTGGTTGCAATTCCACCAGAGTTCCACTGGGGGTGATCGCGGCCCAGTGCAAAATGAATGGGACTCTATGGAGCTAAACGGCTAAATGTGTCTCTTTCACCCGATTGTCGTTGAGAAACCTCAGATTTGATTGTAGTTTTTGCAAGTTCAACATGGGTTATAGGTCGAAAGTTGAATGAACGAGTACTTATGTCCTTTTGATTTCTTACAGGGGGAGTTGTTGTAGCCCATAACACGCTAGCATTCTGCTAATGAATGCTGATTGGTCAGTGAAGGTCTGATTACGATCGGAGATCCCGCGCGGACGCATCGAAGCAGAGCCTGAATATCAGAGTGAATATTTCGGCGTAGTCTTTAAAACATTAGCAATCCTCTTTCTAGCACGTGTATTAACAGGGAGAGCCGAACCTGTTAGCTGTGTTGTCGATGCCTCGAGAGAACAAAGGAAGCGATTCAGAGCTTGCCGTAAAGCAGTATCTCTGGCCGTATATGTGTATGACGTCATTGACATTTTAAAAGGCTTTTTAGAACAAAAAAGCGACTTTAAAAAAAATCTAGCAGTGTGTATTTTCTTAGCCTCCCCTTTCGAATGCAACATTCAAATTACTAGACAAAAAATTATATCCTGAGAAAAGTGGATTTTGAGGGGTATAGCTCCATAGAGCCCCATTCATTCTGCACTGGCCTGTGAGCGCCCCCTATATGGAACTCTGGTGGAACTGCAACCAATTCAGAATCCGGAAGTAACGAGGGAGTGGAACTTCTTGATATATTCAAGGGGGTAAGCTTCGCTTCAGAACTCGAACCTCCGATGGCGCCATTTTGTTGCTACAAAGGTATCACCTCCTGTTAGCATTCCACTGACCGCCATTTTTTTTTACGTCACTTGACTGCGAATAACTTTACATCTGAAGCGTTTAAAGACTCTATTTGTCCATTGTTTAGTTCTAAAGAAACACGACAATGTATAAAAGGCTCCATTACCTTGTACCTCACGTTATGGCTCCGTAGCAAACGTTTTTGTAAAAATAGGCTAACGATTGTGTCATAACCAAGTGACTTACTGTCGCACAGTAGAGGAATTACCGTATAGTACAGGAGAAGCTTGCAGGCAGTTTCGACTTACATTAGCTGTTTAGGTTTAATTGCTAATGTTAACTAGCATGTTAGTTAGCAATAATTAGCCTGTGCTTATGTTATCTCCTTACATATACCTACACTCTCCGTCTCTGTAAGATTGGGAATGATTGAGATTTCTCTTGGCACAGCTACCAGAACACTTACAACTTTCAGACACGTTGCTCACGTCACATTTACGTTGTCTCCGTCAGTTGGAGGCTGCGCAGTAAAGCAAGGTATCACCGAAAAAGTGCTTCTAATTGCCTTCACTGGTCTCCGTCCAGAGCAACGGGGTCTATTGGTCCATTATATACTGTCTATGGATATATTAGAAGTTCTTTGTCTGTGTATATATCTATGGTCTGTATGTAAGAAACTAGTTCAAAGTTTGACCTGTGGGGGGCAGTCATACGCTTAGCAGCGTCTACTCTGCCGGAATCCTACAAGAAGAAGAAGAACCCCGAAGAAGAAGAAGAAGAAGAAGAAGACGAAGAAGACGAAGAAGGAGAATTACAGTCAGGTTACAAAACCAAAGCTGAGCTTCGTAAAAACACTTGAAACAGTCCGGGCTTGGGCTACTGTTGCGTCTCGGCGAATGGGGTTTGACAAGTTCTGCAGTCTGGACAGTTCCGATCCATTTTGGGTAAGTTTATTTTCACGACCTTCATGTCTTTTTCATTTATCTTAGAACTCTCTGTACAGTTGTTGTTATTACTTAGCTAACCACCCCTGGGGACATGCTAATATACCCTTATTAGCGCCGGTTAGATAGGCTACATTGCCCTGCCTAAGCCAACTACATTGTAACTATGGCTACGGCTTAAGTGTTCCCATGTTGTCTTAATACTGAGCACGCACTGCACCGCGGTGTCTCTGAGACGAGAGAAGTCCGTGTGAGGAACACATCGCCAACCTGTCAGCCAGAAAAAAAAGCGTCTTTCATGTAGGCTAACGTTAGCTCGTGTCATGTCACTGTGGGAGGCTGGTATACGACTCTAAATACATATTTAGGCTACAGTGTTTTACAGAGCCACAAATGCAGCACCATTAGTAGCACCTGTGAAAAACCCACGGAGGAATAAAGTGTGTTAACAGAGTTGTAACTGCAATGCTTAGTAGCGCCACAAGGTGGGGACGTTACCTCCCTCTGTTGTTATGGTGATGTAACGTTACTAGTGTGCAGTCAGTCAGTGCTGCTGCAGGTTCTCTCTCTCACACACACACACACACACACACACACACACACACACACACACACACACACACACACACACACACACACACACACAGGAGAGACTTCACTAACGAGTTGGTGCTGGTTATGCCTCATGTTCGTAACTGCTCATGTCTGATTAGTACACATAGCACCTGGCATTGTATGGTCCATGTTGTAAGAACATGAGATCACTTTACTGTAATGCAGCCTTTATATACCATATTATCCCCTATTACGATATCCAAAATCTAAGACGAGATCTAGTCTCAATTCACGATATTGATATAATATTGATATATTGCCCAGCCCTCATGCTGTATTGAAGAAGACTTAAAACTAGCGATTGAGAACATAAACTCATTATGAAAATGTTTACTGACGTAATAAATCAAGTGAGAAGTAGGCTCATTTTCTCATAGACCTCTATGCAAACAGTGAAGTCACTCCCTGCTGGAAATTAGATAGAATGCAGTTTTAAGGCACTTCATCGTTGGCTTCACTTTTCAGACCCGGATGTTTAGTCCATTATTTGGTAGGGGTGGGAATCACCAGAGGCCTCACGATACGATATCATCACGATACCTATGTCACGATACGATATTATTGCGATTTTAAACACATTGCAATATTCTGCGATATATTGCAATGTACTACCTTTTTTCCAACTTCAAATTTTTCCCAATTTCAAATTATGTCCCCAAAGGACAATTTTGTCAACTTCTGTTTTATCTAAATCTTATCTTTTGTTCATCTCACTTCAATTTTATTGCTGCAAAATGGGATTGTCAAGCAGACAAACTGACTGTTGAGGGTAGATGCGGAGAGTAGCCTTGAGCAGGTATTAACACTCAGGGTGAGGCAAAGGTGATGTGAAAAAATGATGGGTTTTATTATCAATGACAAAATTAAGGAAAGTAACTAAAAAGCACTTTCAAAAAAAGATAAAATTCAAATTGACTTAAGTCAAAACAATCAAAAGTATAAATACACCACTATTCGCTAGTAGACCTTAAATCAGGTTTAACGTGGAGATCCTCCAGCAGACTTACGTCCTACTACCTTCACGTATACTCCAGCTCTGTCCCCCTGAGCAAACACATGGCCACCCTATATAGCCTGCGCCCACCCCCCTCAAATTGGAACATACCAACCTGTAAAACTCAGGGGTGGCTCAGGTGAGTAGGCCGTAATGGCTTCATACAGCACACATAAATATACAACAATCTAAATAGATACAACATATAATTTATACAATAGGTATTACCATTAACCACAGCCACAAGGTATCTTGTTGGCTGTAAAATATAATACACCACAAGTCATGTTTGTGACAATCTATAGCTTTTAAACAATAAACTATGATAAATGCATTTAGCTAGGCCTATCAAATAGTAAATCACCGCAGCAATAGATGTTAAAAATGTGTACACAAAACTACGGGATTAATACAGGGAATTCGATAAATGACAGACAATATAAAACCAGTATAAATAACCGGACATAGACAGTCAAACAAACATGTACAAGCAACATTCTTCACTCAGTCTTTGAGATTAAAACAGGTAGCGCATCGCTACCGTGACGGCAGCCATGCGCCCCGTCACACTCACCAACACATATATCATAAAAGATCGATAAAATGGCATCTGTGTATCGATACAGTATTGCCACGAAAAATATCGCGATACTATGCTGTATCGATTTTTTTCCCCCACCCCTTTTATTTGGCACGGATTATTGTCCACTAAAGACAATTCTCAGGCTACATCTCCACAACAACAATTTGGTTTGAAAACGAATATCTTTTGCTACGTTTACGACTCGCGTCCACAACACTGTGGCGTTTCTGAGCCCCTAAAAGGTAGACATTTGGAAACAGTGCTGCCCTCATTTTGGTTTGAAAACTCCGGGGTTGCTTTGTAGTCTGGACGGGCCCAAACGGAGACCTTTGGAAAATGAGGAAGCACGTCAGTCAGTCTTATCGGTTAGGTAGCTTACAGACCTTTCAGTAACAGTTCCACCTCGTCGTCACTCCAAGATCATAAATCCCTGCTCTTACTTTTCACCGTCGTTCTTTCTCCAAAGTATTGTCTGTATTTTAAACATATACATCCATGATTTTCAACCGTTTTCCGCCACCTTGTAGTCACATGTTACTTTCAGCGTTAACGGTTCTATCTCGTCGTCGGTCGAAACTAAGAAGAAATCTCTTGTCTTATTTTTCGCCATTGCTTTTTATTTTTAAATTTTATTAATAGTACCAAATCATAACCGGGGTTATCTCAGGACACTTTAGAGATAGAGTAGGTCTTGACCACACTCTATCATTTACAAAGAGCCAACAATTTCCCATGAGCAAGCATTTGGTGGCGAGGAAAAACTTCCTTTTAGGCAGAAACCTTGGACAGACACAGGCTCCTTGTGGGCGGCGTCTGCCGCTGCCAGGTTGGACACCGACAGACACTTCCTCCATAGTAAAAGCAAATGCCATGGCAACTACCACCAACTGGGCGGATTTTACACGCTGCTTCCTGTTTACACGGCAAGAGCATGCCCAGTATACGTGAATGGTCATGGGATATGGGGTTTGGGCATGTTAGTATAAACGTAGATTAGTTTTGCTGCTGGAGCTAAAACTCTTTTGTACTTGGAGATTATTTTTTGGCTCAAAACGCCTCCCAAAACATCATAGTGTAGATTTAGCCTCAGCTAGCAATAAGTTACTCGGGAGGGTTTCTCTTAACAACATATTTATATATATTTTTTGGATTCAACCCTTTTTCTTCTTTCCTCTACCAGGATTGGAACCGTACATGGTACACTGCTAACCCCGACCTCACCCAGTGCTTCCAGAACACTGTCCTGGTGTGGCTGCCATGCCTCTACCTTTGGATGTGTGCTCCCATCTACCTCATCTACCTCCGCAGCCACGACCATGGCTACATATGTATGAGTCACCTCAACAAAGCTAAAACCGTGAGTGATTTGAATTATTTTCTTCCAATTCCAGAAATTGTCACATATTGTTTATTTTGTCATTCCTGCTCTCCATGTCAGTCCGCCATCTCATTGTAATCCAATTAGTTATTCGAGCGGAGCGAACTCGAGCAATACACAGGAGATGAGTGCATAAAGCTCAGGTTATACTAGAAAAGAAGTGGTTTGTATGACGTGTTGTCTGACCACAGCAGATGGTGTTTATAGTTGTAAAGACGAAAAAAAAAGCCTGTGTAAGTCATAACAGTTTGCCGAAAAACCACAGAATTACACTGAGTTACAATGCATAAACATTAAATACATTCCTCCGTCAATATATACACGTTTCCGCTCTCTGGCTGGTCCACATGTATGCACTTTCTGTTTCTCGCTGTCTCTCTTTCTCTCTGTATCAAATTACTTGAAATATTATTCATTAATTTCTAACTCTAATATAGCTGTAGTTAGAAACTGTTTTGATATACCTCACAGTGGATGGCATCCCTGCTGAGGAACCCATTCATGCAAACACTGACCAGCGTCCGACCTATGGGCAGAAATATGTCACTAGAAACTGAATTTGAATCATAAATATTTGAATTTGAATTGCTCAAATTGAATAATTGCATTGAAACCCTGAATTTGAATCACATAATTTGAACTTTAATAATTGCATTGAGAAACTGAATAGCATAATTTGACACTGAATGTATTAGTTTGGAACGGAATTCCAACAAACTTGAAAGGGAATGTAATATTTATGGAATGGAATTCAGTAGCTCTCAAGTTGTATTTGATCCTCACTGAAAATTCAACACTATACTTCCACATTCACTTCTCAAAATTGAAATTAATTTCATGCAAAATTCACTGAGACACATATGTGGTCGTTGAGGAAAAGCAATTGAGTGTAGATTCACTGAACTCCGGTCCGTGTACGCTGGTTGAATTCAAGTTGCTCCAGCTGCTAAATTCAGTGAAAGAGTTTTCATTGAGACTATAACAGTGTGCAACACAGCACTCCATTGTGCTCCCTTAAAACACTGACCAGTTACTAATGTCACCTGTAATCAGCATATGCTGAATATGATCCAGAGTTAGCCTGGAAATCCAGACCCAAATCCGAAAGATTAAGGGTCTGGCAATGAGTAATGAAAATGGCCCAACTCGAGGGGCGGCACCAAGCATGCATTTGAAAATCTCACAGCACGCAATGGGATAACATTATGACCAATCACAACAATACACGGGGTGACGTATCCAGAGCCCCATACGCTTAGCTACCAGTGGAGCTAACTGGTAGATTAAACTCTTAGCTACCAGTGGAGCTAACTGGTAGATTAAACTCTTAGCTACCAGCGGAGCTAACTGGTATATTAAACTCTTAGCTACCAGCGGAGCTAACTGGTAGATTAAACTCTTAGCTACCAGCGGAGCTAACTGGTATATTAAACTCTTAGCTACCAGCGGAGCTAACTGGTAGATTAAACTCTTAGCTACCAGCGGAGCTAACTGGTATATTAAACTCTTAGCTACCAGCGGAGCTAACTGGTAGATTAAACTCTTAGCTACCAGCGGAGCTAACTGGTAGATTAAACTCTTAGCTACCAGCGGAGCTAACTGGTAGATTAAACTCTTAGCTACCAGTGAGCTAACTGGTAGATTAAACTCTTAGCTACCAGAGGAGCTAACTGGTATATTAAACTCTTAGCTACCAGCGGAGCTAACTGGTATATTAAACTCTTAGCTACCAGCGGAGCTAACTGGTAGATTAAACTCTTAGATACCAGCGGAGCTAACTGGTAGATTAAACTCTTAGCTACCAGCGGAGCTAACTGGTAGATTAAACTCTTGCCATATCCGGTCGGCAAAACAGCCAAAATGTCCTTCTAGCAAAGGAACTATTCGAGCGCCGTCTTCTGTTCCTCTTTTAGATAAAAAGCCAAGTCTACTCGTTCATTGTTGCGGCCAAAGCCGTTTCAAACAACTGGTGTTCATCCGTAGACCGTAGCCATCTTGCAGTGTTTACTAATGACTTCGACGTCGCAGCGCTGTCGTCATCTGTTTAGCTCGCCTCTGGCCCGCCTATATCAGATAAACCGATGTGATTGGTGCAGCTCGGCTACAAGGGCATAGTTAATGAGCATCATTACTGAATGCCGGAGTGACTCGCTGATCAAATTGTGCTATCGCGAGAACTCTGTTTTGTGATTTTTATTTTAGTGTAGTATGTTTTGAACTTATTTTTCTTAAGACAGCCTTCCGCCACAGGGTATAGTGCAGTTCCTCTTATTTCAGTGAAGTCCTGTAACGTGTCTGTGTATAGAAACAAGGCTGAATGAGAGCTCCAGTAAACTCCAAATAGCTACATAGTATATCACATACACATACAATAATGTACAGTGGCACTAACAGTAATACAATAGTTGTAGTGTAGTGTAGAGCTCAAGATCTTTGCCCGAACCCGTCGGGTCGGGTTCGGTCATAAATTTCTATCATTTTACACGGGCTAGGGCTTGCGCTCCGTGTTGCGCTCCGGGTTGCGCGGTAAATGAGCGGTCAGGTGATGTGTTTCGATTAGCGAGAAAATGGATGCTGAGGAGGTGAAATGAAGGCTGGTAAGTGTATGCCTTGGCCTATTTAGAGTGCTGAGATGTTACATTGTTACAGAGGACTTATTTTATTTCTTTGTTCCAACTTCCAAGTGACCTATAGCCTATGTTAGTCATGAATAAATTATGTTAAAAAATGTATAAATGACTCATTCTTGACAAAAAAGGCTAAATAGCTGTGTGTGTGCTCACATTTGAATAATGTCGGGCTGTAAACGATTCAGGCTTTTTAAAAGCTGCCAATCAAAATGTACTTGTCGGGCTCGGGCCTTGTCGGGCCTAACTTTTAAGGCCCGATCACAGCTCTAGTGTAGGGAAAAGTTACAGTTTTGACATCAAACAGAATCTACGACAAGTCTGAAAGCTTTGAGTTGTTCTTCTCCCCACAGGCTGTTGGCCTTCTGCTGTGGATTATCTGCTGGTCAGATGTGTTCTATTCTTTCTGGGAAAGAAGTCATGGCACCAGCGTCCCCGCACTCGTCCACCACGTCAGTCCTACCTTACTGGGCCTCACCATGGTGAGTTTATCTTTGTCATGTATTGGCGTCTCAATGAGAAACCTAGCATCTCTCTTTGGAGTAGAGCAATGCTTAGTTTGGATTTATTAATTATAATATAAGTGTTTTTTGCTCTTAGATGTCCTTTGTGTACTTTTATTTCCCGGAAATGACTAGCTGAGTTTAGATGTTATTTCATTTCAGTTTTAGTTTAGTTTTATTTGCATTGCTGTGAAGATTTAAAGGTGTGATTTAAAGAGAAATTCAAACTGCACGTTTTCTATAAGTGTTAGTGCGTTTGCACATTATGGTGAAAAGGACATAATTATTCCATTACCTTCTTTGCACCCCTAACACCAAAAAGGTTTGTAACTTAGCCGTGACTAACCATAGAAATTCAATTGAATGCGGTCTACTGACAGTAGGGATTTTAAAAAGGTTAAAGTCTATTCCTCCATTCAATTTCCTGACACTTATCAAGTCTCGGTCCATAGTAGAGCTGGGCAATATTTCGATATTATATGGGTATCGTGATATGAGACTAGAGATCGTCTTAGATTTTGGATATTGTAATATGGCATTAGTGTTGTCTTTTCCTGGTTTTAAAGGCTGCATTACAGTAAAGTGATGTCTATTTTCTGAACTTACCAGACTGTTGTAACTGTTCTATTATTATCCTTTACCCACTTAGACATTATATCCACATTACTGATCATTATTTATCAAAAATCTCATTGTGTAAATATGTTCTGAAAGCACCAATAGTCAACACTACAACATCGCTGTGGTATCGATATAGACGAATTTGGTCAAAAATATCGTGATATTAGATTTTCTCCATATCGCCCAGCCCTAGATAGCAGCAGATTAAACATCAGACAGCCTCATTTCTAGCTCCGTTCTCCATTCCCTCCTGTGGAATCCCAAAGCGTCCCAATGCCTGATGGGAAATTGGGAAATGGGAAATCCATTGTGTTCAAGAGCAGGTTCCAGTCCTAAAAAAAAAAAGAGAACCGTTATAGACATTTTGAGCTTGTGAAGAAGGTGTTAGAGTTGCAACCAAAACTGGAACAAAGCAGTACTTTCAGGTAGAAATTATCATTAGTCTGTAGACAGTACTTTTTGAACTGGACCATAGTCAGAAATATGTACTTTACTGACTTTCTTGTTATTACACCACACGGAAGGCAGCTTACAATAATAAAGGTGTGTTTGTTTCAAGTAATATCTGTACGTATTGTGTGTGTTTTTGCTCCAGTTGCTGGCCACCCTGGTAATCCAGTATGAACGGATGAAAGGGGTTCAGTCATCTGGAGTCATGCTGATCTACTGGCTGCTGGCATTGCTGTGTGCCACAGTCACCTTTAGGTCCAAGATCTTCCAGGCCCTGGAACAGGTCAGTGTCACACCAGCACAGCTGAACTAAATTTGGATTAATAGAGTTCAAATCAAACCTATGGATATGTAACTGGTCCTTAAAGGAGCATGACGACATATTGGGACTTTGTCTTATTCACTGTATCCCCCAGAGTTAGATACATACCCTTCTCATCTTTGTGTATATCATAATTCTGTCTGATGCACCCACCGCTAGCCTAGCTTAGCACAGATCCTGGAGGTAACCGGCTCCATCTAGCCTACTTCTCCCAATAAGTGACAAAATAATGCCAACCTGTTCCTATTTACATGTTGTGATTTGTATAGTCACAGGGTGTACACATAACAAGGTCACATGAGACACAGCCGTCTTCTAACCGTATACATACTGGGAACTATTTTCTCAGAAAGGCGAAGCACTGCTACTTCTGCTTCTTGGGCGGAGTGATTAGCGCAACACCTGAAAAGCACCGTTGTTACTCTCTGCTCCTCACCACAGGGCTTCTCAGGTGCTGCGAGCAAATCACTCCGCCCAAGTAGCAGAAGTTGCAGTGCTTCGCCTGCGAACATGTAAATAGGAAAATGTTGGCGTTATTTTGTCACTTATTGGGAGCGGTAGGCTAGATGGAGCCGGTTACCTCCAGGATCTGTGCTAAGCTAGGCTAGCGGTGGGGGCGTCCGAGTTACGACACGCACGGAGATGAGAAGGGTATGTATGGACTTCTCTAACTCTGGGGGATACGGTGAATAAGACAAAGTCCCTATTAGTCGGCGTGTTCCTTTTTAAACACAATTACCTTCAGAAGAGACAATGATTATAGCAAACGTACCCCAAATAAAGCAATCTCTTACACCAGCAAGTTCCCTGGGTTAAAAGCTGTCTGTTTTTTTTTTTGTATTTTAGCCGTTGACGGTAAATGTGTGGAGGTACGCCACCTTCTATATCTTCTATGCTCTGCTGCTGATTTCACTGTTCCTGTCCTGCCTGACGGACCAGCCCCCCCTCTTCTCCCAGGCCATCAAAGACTCGGTGAGACTACCTCACACTGTAAACCTGTCTCGTGTTTCTCACTCTGTCCCTCATATATACCGAGGTGTTGTTGAATATCGTTTGCAATTCTAAAGCCGAACAAGACAAATGACTGACTTCCCATGAACACAGAGCACCACTGGGGCTCAATGGGGTTAACCTTCCATCCTAGAGCAGAGGTTTTCAAAGTCTGACACAGTAGGCCACCCCCTCAGACCAAATCGAAACAACGGCAGCCCCTCAAAACTTAAGCTACATTTACATTGCTACATTTTGGTTGAAAAAGGAATATCTTCTGCTACGTTTGCCCCTCTCATTCCCTCCCCTGCTCTGGTGTTTCCAAGCCCCTAAACCGGAGACATTTGGAAACCCTTCTCGTTCTCTGAGACTAAGCTGCTAACATTACCATGGCAACCACCAGCAGTGGGCAGAGTCTACATGCTGCCTCCTGTTTATGTAGTATACCAGAATGTTGATGAGATATGAGGTTTGGGGCGTGTTAGTTTAAACTGAGATTAGTTCTTCTACTGGAAATAAATACACTTGGTGCACAGAGATCACTTTTGGCTCAAAACCCCCCTTGAAAACCAAAACGTAGCGGTGTAAATGTAGCCTCAAAGACATAATAGATCTCAGGGTGGTTCTGGAGTAATAAGGAGCGTCTTTTGTTTCTATGATCTCTAAATAGCTGATTTATGGCTGTTATAATGATATTCTTTGGGGAAATGTAAGTCCCACTCAATCTAAAAATGTGTTTGTGTCTGGGTTATCAGATACGACCGAGTTATGACTCCGAGAAGGAGTGTGATTTTATTTTTTTATTTATATATATATATATTTTTTTGGCACTAATTGTGATAATCAGGGTGCTAAAGGCTAGCTCATTAGCGGTGTGTCGCAGCCACTGCTGCACTTCCAGCTGCTGACTGTGTTGGTGGGCCAAATCAATGGGCCAAATATAAGAACTATTTTCTCGTTTTCAGAACTCCTGCATGCCCCTGTCCTTTTCACCTCACACAGTATCTTTGCTTCACGTCCCCTGCAATTTTAAGCGTGTAGTCGCAGTCATTTCTTCTTTGCTTCCAGTTGCTAGTCAGCCCATCTTAAATGGATGCACAGCTAGATGCGAATAAAAAAAATTAAAAAAAACATATTCAGGGATCAGTATCTCCGCAGCAGAATTCTTTTGGTCTAACTGTAATGTTTTTGTCTTCAGAATCCCTGCCCTGAGCCTGGAGCTTCTTTCCTCTCTAGAATAACCTTCTGGTGGATCACCAGGTAAGCAGACAATTAATACCCCAGTGTTGTGGATATTCAGTGTATACGGACGACGACAACTTTAGGCAGACAGACAGTTTAAACTCCTTACTTACAGATTGGACATGAGTCCAGAGACTTCCTGTCTCGTGACATAACATCAAAAATCGCCCTGCCGCCACGGCCACGCCATAACGTTCAACAAAAAAAACAAAAAAACAATATCACAATCTTGAAAATTACGCATAGTCAAGGTCTTTCCTGAACACTATTGAGTTGGATCTGGTCAACCAGCTATAAGAGGACATCAAAGTATAACAACTGTAACTTCCTGTTGCCAGTAGGCGGCGCTCTGATTATAAGTCAATATTGGTATGTAGGTGTCCTCCGGCCAGGACCCTTTTAAAGCTTGAGCAGTTTGGGGGCAGATTGGACAATGTCCAGTCTTATTTCCAAACCATTTCCTGTTTGGTGGGGCAACACCAGGCAATCACTGCCTTGCCATGCCTACACCGTATCACAAAAAAATAAAACGCTTCGCAATTTAGCTTTGCGAAGGTCTTTAGATTGTACTGACCAACTTTGAAGTCAATCGGGTTAAATCTGTAGGAGTTTGTAAAAGAACAACCCCTAAAAATGGTCCAATTCAGTATAGCTGACTTCCTGTTGGGTTTAGGGGATGGCTCCAAGATGCTTTTTTTTGTTTTGTTTTGTAAGTCTGGACATGATACATATGCCTACCAAATTTCATACCTCTACATTAAAGTAAAATAGGGGGGCTTTAACTTTGAAAACTGTTAGGGGGTGCTATCCAGCCAATTTTCCACACCTTAGCCTGAGACCCATATCATATCAGAGAGAGGGGGGAATGAGGGGCAAAGGGCCGCAGGTCGGAGTCGAACTCGTAGCTGCTGCGTCGAGGAGTAAACCTCTATATATGTGCGCCTGCTTTACCAACTGAGTTAACCCTGCCACCATGTGTACCTCTTATAATGCGTTTTTGAGCAGCCCACGTGCCCTCTAGCACTCTAGCATACTTCCAGTTTCATGTCACTTTGTTAGCTTGTGTGTTGTACTTAAACTGTAGCCTAAGCTAATTGGAGATTTGCTGTTATTGAATGCTATTGCATTTCTTATGAATAAGTGTGAGTGTAAGCTATTGCAAAAGCGACATTGCGTTTAGTTTTTAGTTTAGGTTTCATTATTGTCTGTAGTTTACCTTTCAGACACACATTGTGTCATCCAGCAAATGTGCCTGCGTGACGGAGAAAACATAATGAGATACAGTGTTAATCAGAAAGTGAGTAATAGCTTTTTTTTTTATACATGTTTTTAGCAGGCCAAGTTATCAAGTGTGCACTTTACTAAACAGAATAGAGAAGAGTACACTGAGCACATCACACAAGCATTTGTAACCCTCTGGCCTTTTGATTTTCTTTTCTTTTTGCCAGTCAGGACCACCCTGTGTTAGTTGTGTCTCTTCTGCACCTCTGAAGCCTTTGTGTTGTACCACTGGACCTAAATGCCTCTTTCCTCCCCTGCCCCCCCTCCCCCTTGTCTCTACCAGGATGATGGTGACAGGCTACAAACGCCCACTGGAGGACAAGGACCTGTGGTCTTTGAACTCGGAGGACCGCTCCCAGAGAGTGGTTCCTCAGCTGGTGCGCCGCTGGAACACAGAGTGCCAAAAGATCAAAAGGTCAGGAGCTCAGTATGGCAGAGAACGCTACCGCAAGACAATATGTACAGACACTGTTACCCTGGTGAAACTCCTGCTCCTACATGTAGATATATACACCAGATTTGATGTACAGTACATGGAAACGGGGATATGTTGCTTTCCTTTGGTACATATAAGTGTTGCTTAAATCTTTTGGCAAGCAGGTTTCGGTCTGAGGTCTCAACCAACCTGTAGTAACTACACCTAAAACAAATCGTTTTCCCTTTTTATTTATTATTATAAGCGTTTGTGCGGATATCTCATCTCGGACTACAAGTTTAGCAGGTTGACTGAGTGGAGAAAAAAGGTCAAACCCATCTCCTATCTACAAAGTATTTTGATTTGAGAATATTGAATTGAAGCCGTTTTGCCTTTCCTCCCATTCTCTCTATTTCAGGACCGAGCAGAAAACGGTGTACTCCCCCAAGCGGGTCACGCACACTGAGGGCAAAGAGGGCCAAGCTGTTGAAGAGTCTGAAATCTTGATTGTAAAAAAAACCCAGAAAACCAAGGAGCCCTCGCTGTTCTGGGCACTGTGCCTAACCTTTGGGCCCTACTTCCTCATCTCCTGCCTCTATAAGATCATCCAGGACGTCCTCATGTTCGTCGGGCCTGAGATCCTCCGGTGAGAAAGCTCAGTTTTTGTCACTTAATTACAAACAAAAACCTGGTCTGAAGTCAATAGCATTTCATTGTTATTTAACGGCGAATTAGTAAAATGCGCCTATGGCTTATGCACAGCGCGCGCACACTATGCTTGTTACACACACACAGGAGCGCAGCAGCACACAAACATGCAAAAGATTACAAATACAAATATTACGGTGCAAATCCGCCATCATAACAGCAAAAGCGCCAAGGTCCAAACGCGCCTGGCTTTTAAAGGGAATGGGAGATGACCTTCTGATTGGTTTACTGCATGTTACGCCCAAAACTCCCCTATGAATTAATGAAAACACCAAGTACAACCCTTTTGAACCATGCGCCCGGCGCACAGACCCTTTTTTTTTCTGCCGTCAAACTAGCAAAAGTGGATTCAGACACGCCCTAAACGCACCTGCGCCAGGTGCTTCACGCCGTGCGCTTAGATGGTTAAAATAGGGCCCTTAGTGTTTCAGCTGCAACCCCAGTGGGATTGGGGGACAATGAAGATAAAAACATAACTCAAAGCGGTGAGTAGGCACAGTACAAGGCTTTAGTTCTTCAGTCAGTCGCAGCTGTAAGATATCTGTATACAAAAACGTGATAATACAGTCTTGCGGCACATTGCTTTGGCAACATACGGCCCAAGAGAAGGTGACGCAGATCAGTCAGTCTCTCCGACGCCAATCTCTATCCTTTGATTTAGCACTGTGGAACCCAGTCTAGACCAGTCTCCTAGGTCAGTGATTCCCAACCAGGGGTATGTGGACAAGCAACAGCTGCACCAATATAAAGGACCGATCTAATGAGAGTCAAGAAACTGACCTTTGACCTTAACTCTTTTTTATAATGCCTTTCTGGACAGTGTTGATATGACCGCGGGGTATTTCTGGGGCACGGTCAATCTCTAAACGGTGCGCACCGCGTTGCTACGGTTTTCCTGGTTGAATGACACGTTTCCTCGGGAAACAAGCCAAGGCTTTGAGATATGTTTGTCTCTGGTTTATTGGTTGTGTCCCAGGTGATACCCAATCAGCAGAGACGTGTCTATAAACTCTTGGTAAGAAAAAATGCAGAGCGGTTTGCGCACATGACAGGGTGTCGTTCCCCCACACACACACACTCTATTAGTTGAGCTGCTCTACAATCTTTCCAAGTACCATGGTCAGCCCCCGACAAAACGTAGCAACGCGATTCTTTAACTGAAACGGTGGTACTTGGAAAGATTGCAGAGCAGCTCAACTAATTGATGAATGAATAAATGATCTGAATAAAAAGAATATATCAGCTGTAACACCTGAACATGTTGCAGTAAGCAGGCGAGCACAGAAGTTTAAACAGGTAGCTAAAAGCAATAAATAAACAGTTGAAATGATAAGGATATAATTAAAGGTCCCCTGGGATTAAAATTTCACTTCATGAGGTTTTTTAACATTAATATGAGCCGAGCCCTGGGTATCCTGCTCTGTCTTTGAGAAAATGAAAGCTCAGATGGGCCGATCTGGAATCTTCCCTTTATGATGTCATAAGGGGAAAGGTTACCTCCCCTTTCTCTGCTTTGGGGACCACTAAGGCCTATATAAAAGAGACTTCAGATACAGTATTAGGGGACCACTAAGGCCTATATAAAAGAGACTTCAGATACAGTATTAGGGGACCACTAAGGCCTATATAAAAGAGACTTCAGATACAGTATTAGGGGACCACTAAGGTCTATATAAAAGAGACTTCAGATACAGTATTAGGGGACCACTAAGGCCTATATAAAAGAGACTTCAGATACAGTATTAGGGGACCACTAAGGTCTATTTAAAAGAGACTTCAGATACAGTATTAGGGGACCACTAAGGTCTATATAAAAGAGACTTCAGATACAGTATTAGGGGACCACTAAGGTGTATATAAAAGAGACTTCAGATACAGTATTAGGGGACCACTAAGGCCTATATAAAAGAGACTTCAGATACAGTATTAGGGGACCACTAAGGTCTATATAAAAGAGACTTCAGATACAGTATTAGGGGACCACTAAGGTGTATATAAAAGAGACTTCAGATACAGTATTAGGGGACCACTAAGGTCTATATAAAAGAGACTTCAGATACAGTATTAGGGGACCACTAAGGTCTATATAAAAGAGACTTCAGATACAGTATTAGGTGACCACTAAGGCCTTATAAAAGAACTTCAGATACAGTAGTAGGGGACCACTAAGGTCTATATAAAAGAGAGACTTCAGATACAGTATTAGGGGACCACTAAGGTCTATATAAAAGAGACTTCAGATACAGTAGTAGGGGACCACTAAAGGTCTATATAAAAGAGACTTCAGATACAGTATTAGGGGACCACTAAGGCCTATATAAAAGAGACTTCAGATACAGTATTAGGGGACCACTTAAGGTCTATATAAAAGAGACTTCAGATACAGTATTAGGGGACCACTAAGGCCTATATAAAAGCATCCAAAGAGCACCATGTCATGGGACCTTTTTAAATGATCAAAATAAATAGCTAAAACTACTGACCCAAACGCTTCAAATTATTTGCTAAAAGTAAAGGAGAAATGGATAAAACTTTCAGCTTCACTTCCAAATAGTAGTAGTAGTATGACTGTTGCCCAAACCAACCTTGATATTGACGGATCAGCTGTATGAAAAGCTTATCAGAATCCAACTTATATATAATGAATAGTGTTTGGAACATACATTGGGAATCGATGAAAGGGTGCATGAGTTCATCTGACAGGGCTGTGGGGGGACAACTGCCCTAGGTCACATTGGGGGATGCCTGCTGCCTTTTTGAAAGAGGCAAAGACATTTTTGGAATCCAGCTATTGTAGTTACTAGATACACAGACCTATTTTAAGCACAGGATGTACAGTCACCTCATCAGCAGGGTTTTCTTTCACCTGCTAAATGGCTCTGAATCTTCCTGAAAGGGTCGTGTGCAGAGCAGGTTGTGATGATGGTGGCTTCGTGTAAACCTGTCCTCTAATGTTGACTCTCCTCATCGGCTCCTGTCCAGGCTGCTGATCGGCTTCGTCAATGACTCCAGCGCCCCCTCCTGGCAGGGTTACTTCTACACCGCTCTGCTCTTCATATGTACCTGTGTGCAGTCGCTCATCCTCCAGAAGTACTTCCACGTTTGCTTTGTCTCAGGCATGCGTCTGCGCACTGCCATCATCGGCGCCGTCTACAGGAAGGTACGGGCCATTTAAAGATGATTTGTTTTGGGGGGGGGGCATTTTTAGGCCTTTATTTCCAGAGGACAGATTGAGACATGAAAGGGGAGAAAGAGAGAGGGGGGAATGACATGTAATAAAGGGCCGCAGGTCGGAGTCGAACCCGCTACTTCAAAGTGCTTATCTTGAGGACTATGGAAATACGATAAAGAACAGAACAGAAGAGAAAACGACAAGCAATGAAGTGGATGAGTTCAGGTACTGCTCACTCCTTCCTCTCTTTTCACCCAGGAATATGTTGTTGCTAGGGCTGTCAATCGATTCAAATATTTAATCGGGATTAATCGCATAATTGTCCATGGTTAACTCGCGGTTATGCCACATTTTTTTTGTATCCGTTCTAAATTTACTTTTAAAAGGGATATTTTTCAAGTTGGTAATGCTCCAGTGGTATTTAAAGGCCCAGTGTGTAATGTGTTTAGTTGTTCATTATCAAAATCTGTGTTGCCCGTTCACAAACTTGTCCTTTTTCATGAATATTTACCTCCACCATCAACTCCAAGTGTTCCTTTTGGCTTGAAATTTTACATTTGCGTTCGCACGAGCTGGGGTAGACGCTGCATATTCATGCGCCATCTTGAAATACGGTAGCCGGTAAGGGACATACGTGACATACTGCTCTGCCTTTCACGTTTTCGCTGTCACATGATAAACTCGCAGGGTGCTGCTAATGCTGCTAACGGGTATCGTAGCTTCCCGGCCCCGGCAAGTTTGAAGAAGGAAACGTGGAGGACCACACGTATTCAAAATATTATTAATATTATTCAAATTTCAGGAACAGGAGTCTTCTTCTTCGCCCAGAAAAAGAAAAAGGATATCGAAAAGAGCAAGTGACCGGCTTTTTGAAGCGTGAAAGGCTACCGTAGCTCTAATACGTACTTTGAACTGCGTGGCGCGAGAGAGTTGATTGCGATATATGATCTCAACGAGAGAAATTCCTACACATTGGCCCTTTTTAAGACCTTGGTCTTACTCCGGTGGTAACTCAGTTCACATGGGACAGTACAGCTCAGACGGACAGTAACCATCTGGCAGAGCTCTGAAACTCAACCTGCCATTCAAACGACCCTTTTCTTTCTCCATTTGTGTCAGCGCTGTCGGCCAAGTAGCCGTGGACTGCACGCATGGGAATCAATTAGAATAGAAATATATATTTGAATTTATTTCACCATTTCCCTGATGGTCTGAATAAGTCGCTAAATTTGTCACTAGTCACTTTTTAAAATTTTTATAAATAAAGTCGCTAAGAGGGTCTGAAAAGTCGCTTAGCTGGCAAGGCTGTTCCCAAATTGCGGAGTGGCCCGAGGCCCAAATCACAGAACGCATGTTAATCGGGCATCAAAAGAATTGGTGGCGTTCAAAGGAATTTGTGTTAACTCATTATTATCGGGTTCATTTTGACAGGCCTAGTTGTTACTTGCCTGATTTGGCCATCGTTATATTTTGAGTAAAACTTACAGTAACGTAGAACGTCCTTTTTAATGAATGGCCTGGTTATTGTCCTGGTCAGGTGTGTGCATGCGTTGGCTGTGGATTTTCCAGTTGGACTCTAACCTTTTGCAGGGACCTTTCCCTCCCTGAATCTGCTCCCTCAGGCCTTGGTTATAAGCAGCGCGGCGCGCCGCACCTCCACGGTGGGAGAGATCGTCAACCTGATGTCAGTGGACGCCCAGCGCTTCATGGACCTCATCACCTACATCAACATGATCTGGTCGGCCCCTCTGCAGGTGGTGCTGGCCCTCTACTTTCTCTGGCAGGTAGGGTTACAGAGCAACAATGGACTGTCACTCAGGTAGTTCACTATCTATCATATCCAACAGCCGCCCCATGATGAAGGAGTCTTCCATCAGCAGATGCTGGGCTAAGAAAAACACTGCAGTAACGGGGCATTTTGAAATGCTTCCAGTGATATGTGAGGTGATTCTACTCTAACCCTGGTATAGTGCTGATGTTAGTCGTAAATGCTCAATGCGTTTTATTGTTTTGTTTTTTTGAATCTGTTGCTGTGCAGAACCTGGGTCCGTCCGTGCTGGCTGGAGTGGCTGTGATGGTTCTGATGGTTCCTATTAATGCTGTCATCGCCATGAAAACCAAAACCTACCAGGTGGGACTTCTCCGCACACTAGGGCAGTAACGAATAGTGTCGTTTAGTAGTCATCGACTACCCCCCAAAAAGTGAATATTTGCGCTCTCGCAAATTTATTTTTACCGGAAAGTCATTAAGAACAGGTTCTTATTTACAATGACGGCCTGACAATACTACTGTTATAATGTCGCTGCAACTACATTACACATATCTGTACATACTGTTCATTCACTGTTCATATTACATAGCCATATTTATTCTGCTCTTATAACACTGCAATATATTTCTTGTCCTACCTATCTGTCTATACTTGAATATCACATTGCACTTTTCTGCTCTTTTTGCACTTCTGGTTGGACGTAAACTGCATTTCGTTGTCTTTGTACTTAACAACAATAAAGTGTATATAGTTATAGTTATACTTTATGTTATAAAGTTGAAAAAAATCTAAAACAAGTGGCATAGCCACTTAGGGAAAGGGAAGAGGGCTAGATAATCACATTAGAAATACATACAGTTTAGAAATTACATAAAATTCAATTTGAAATACCACACAGAAAACAAACACTTGTAAGGAGATAAGTGCACAAGTACAAGTAAGAGAGGGAGAACCCATTCAAATATTTAGCTGGAAAAATGTATTATGTATGGAAATGTCCACAGATTTCATGAATTTTATAAATGTTATTTGCTTATTGGAAAGCATCAACAGTGGCTGACACACAGCGGAATGAGATTCAACATCAATTATTAACGCAAGTATCTCAGATGGCAGGTGTAAATCATAAGCAACAGAAATTCCAAAACGCGGCCTACTGCCCACAATGAAACGCTATAATGAAAGTGCAAAGGCAGCCCTCGCTTATTATCTTCATTTTCCACTTCTGGTTAGCGTTCAAGAAAAGGTCCGCTGCTTTACCGCCTTCTTTTCATCAATGGACAGACGGCAGACACATACAGGCCCTGCTCGACTCACGATGCTAGCACCGAGGATGCACAGCTAACTTTGTGTCAGTTTGGAGCACTGTGTCCTCATGCGTTTGTCTTTTTAATCTGTTGTGCACGTTTGTGGAGCAGGTGGCTCAGATGAAGAGCAAAGACAACCGCATTAAGCTGATGAACGAGATGCTGAACGGCATCAAGGTGCTGAAGCTGTACGCCTGGGAGCTGGCCTTCAAGGACAAGGTGTCGGAAATCCGCGAGAGTGAGCTGCGGGTCCTGAAGAAGGCCGCCTACCTGGGGGCCGTGTCCACCTTCACCTGGATCTGTGCACCGTTCCTGGTCAGTCCAACGCAGCATCATGTAGTTCAGCTAGTCCAGACAACCAGAGCCAACAACCAGCATCCATACACACTGGACAACATGACGGCATCACAAGATCCAATCCGACTTTTATTCATAGCACATTTTAAAAAAAAAAACAGAGTTGAGAGTTGCTGCACAGTCGAGAGGCAGAAAAGGGTCACAATAATACCTAAAATAATAAATAAATACATAAAAACACAGGGACTATATACACAGAGAAAAACAATAGAACCACATATCAGGAAAACTCTCATGCCGGTCTTCAGTCTCGTCTTTGGGTCACAAATGTCACAGAGCGTCTAAAATTCAAAACAAGCTGCACTTCATTTGTAGGGAAAATGATCCAGCTGTCTCTCTGTGTGTCTGATCTGTCTCCCTCCTGCTGGCTCCCCGCACAGGTCGCCCTGTCCACGTTCTCCGTGTTCGTGCTGATTGACGAGCGTAACGTGCTGGATGCCGAGAAGGCCTTTGTGTCACTGGCGCTCTTCAACATCCTGCGCTTTCCTCTCAACATGCTGCCAATGGTCATCAGCAGCATGGTGCAGGTCGGTGTGCTCGGCACTCACTCACTCACACTCCGTGGTTCCACTGTCTAGCATTGTCTTTATTGTTTTGATTTTGAATTAGTAAGGAATGAGAGAGCTTCACCTGGCTGAAAATGATGGCGTTCACTCTGAGCACAATCACAATCACATTCCCACTGTTCTAAAACACTTCCTGGTTAGCCGTCACTGGGATGCTTCCAAATGTACTCCAGTTAAACAAAGATAAAAATGAGAATCATTAAGACTCAGACGGACACACAGAGAGGGCTCAACAGCCAATGAGGGAACGCGCGCAGTCAGTGTATGCCGTAGGACGTAACGTTTCTCTGCCCGACAGAGGTGTGTGTGTGTGTGTGTGTCTCTGTGTCTGTGTGTCTGTGTTTGTAATGCCTTTGACCTTATTTTCTAACCATTGCTCACTGATTGTAAGTGTAATAAAAGAGTATTTGGACTGACAGTGCAGAGTGATGATAGGTTCTGTATTTAGCAGGGGTCTTCAACATTTGGGCCTATTCCTAAAAGAATTCTGCACCATAATAATGAATGAATGTAGGGATTTTAAACATTTGAAATGTAGCATTTCAGTTACTATGTCCTAATCCAAGGCCCAAATCCAACCTCCCATTTTGAGTCCCAACAATAAAGTAAGAACGTTCTTCAAAAAGGTAACCCCTTCTGGGCCTATAACATCTGCTAAAGCTAACACTCTCGGGGTGTCGGCCGAGGAATTTGCAATCGGCGCATCTCTATATGTGTGTTAAGTGTGTGTGGATTTCTGTTGTTCTCACATTAATCATCCAATATTCCAGAAATGTGCTACGACTAATGGAAAAGCGCTGCAGTCGTTGTCTGTGTGTGCCGTAGGACGTATTGTTTCTCTGCCTGACGTGTGTGTGTGTGTGTGTGTGTGTGTGTGTGTGTGTGTGTGTGTGTGTGTGTGTGTGTGTGTGTGTGTGTGTGTGTGTGTGTGTGTGTGTGTGTGTGTGTGTGTGTGTGTGTGTGTGTGTGTGAGATATTTCGGATTTTCAGGTCCATTTTTACAGACCTAAAAATAAGGATAAGGATGTCTAACCTCTCTGTCTTTTTCTGGCTTCTAACTGAATCTCTGCGGTCTGAAGTTGGGTTTCTCCCCTGCGTCCCTGTTTGTGCTTTCCAGATATCTGCTTTATTTGACTATTTCATGTCATGTCACGTTAATGCTGATGAAGACCAAACACTTCCTGATTTTGCAGATTTTTTGCTCCACTCCGCGTTTCACAGCCGCTCCGTGGAGCGCTCCAGCTCGCTGGCTTCTAAATAGCGACAGCAGAGGTTGGGCCGTGAGAACAGGAATGTCTGTAGTAATATCCTACATATCCCTGAATTCGGGTACATTTTATGAAATAAAAAAATAAGGTTATTGTGATGTATGAAATACAAGGTGAGAGATCCATTATTTGTTTAGGTTCCTCGTTTTCACTGGTTGTGTTCACTGTTTTGCAGTCTACACTGCATTCCTTAAAATATTATTTGGAGGCGTAGCCATAAACCTTATTTTAAAATGAAGTCAGATGATTAGAGCGATTCATTTGATCATTCTTTTCATTTACATTGGAGCCATTATTTCCATGTGATCTTTTCATTTGATCCTTAATTGTGAAGCACTTTTGTGAAGTCTGTTTTTTTTAATAGGAGCTCTATACCGTAGATTACTCATTGGTCATCCTTCTCATAAGGATGACTGAGCTATTGCGGCGCCGCTGTTCTGTTGGAGAACCTTGGCAGGAGAGTTTTAACATCTGGCCGCTGGTGATTTCCTCCCTCTGTGTCCTATCTTCAGGCCAGTGTTTCCTTGAAGCGGCTCAGAGTGTTTCTGTCCCACGAGGAGCTGCAGGAGGACAGTGTCGAGCACAAAGCAGTAGCAGGCTGTACGTTTTTATTCTCTCTCTCTCTCTCTCTCTCTCTCTCTCTCTCTCTCTCTCTCTCTCTCTCTCTCTCTCTCTCTCTCTCTCTCTCTCTCTCTCTCTTTCCCAGTTGTACATTTTCACATAATAGATAGATAGATAGATAGACTTTATTAATCCCAAGTTGGGAAATTACTCTGTTACAAGCAGCAAGTTACAGAGACATACACACATATTCACTCACACACATACATAACAAGAAATATACTATACCAATGCATAAGATAAAAAACATAAGATCAAAATGGCAGAAATACTGAAAAAAAATACTCGAATAAACGAATGTACACGTACTGTATATACAAGTGTAGAATAAAATGTACAACCTACATACATAGTACAGTATGTATAACTAAATAAAATGTGTATCATTTTAAATATGAAGTAAACCATGTGCAAGTAGCATAATAGTGGAATATTGTAATGTGTGAGGTAATGAGAGAGTTATCTCACACTCAGCTGTGATGATTTTTTTGCAGCGGTCCGTGCGACATCGAAGCTAACGGAGCCTCTTAGAGAAAGTCAGGGTTTCCCCCAATTCCCCCCACCAACCAGGCCTAAGCCATTGGGCGGGGGAAACGTTTAAATTTAAACTGCAGTTACAGTGGGGCAGCTCATTTGAAAACTTAAACGTAGTCCTATTTTCTAATCTCCAGTTAGCTTTTAGCTCTGACTTGATGTTAATTACGATGAATTTTGCGATTCCATCCATTATTTTGTATCCCTGAAACTATTGGGCTCTACATTAATGCTGCCATCAGTCTGTGACTGGCCCCCCAGCCGGGCCCTCGTCGAAAAAAGGACACTTGCCACCGAGCCTAACAACTTTTCTGGGGGAAACTCTGAAGGTGCTCCTCTGTTGGGACCAGTGTGGGGTGGAGAAGGTGGTCGGGGGTTATCCATGATAGATAACCGTTTGTTCGGTGAACAAACCGTGTATGTATATGGTTGTATTACACACACAGTATATGAATATCCCTCTTCTCTCTTCCTCCCAGCCACACACAGTATCTCCATAGTGGATGGAGTTTTCAGCTGGTCCAGAGCTGAACCCCCGGCACTCAGCGGGTACGTGTCCTCTTTCCTCACGGTGCATTACTGCGTTCACATTAGAGATGGTCATTAGAGATGGACTCACCGATACCAGCATTTTAGGCCGGATTTGGAAACGTTCAGATACTGGTATCGGAAGATGTCTAGACCTTAAAACAATACTACTGAGCCATATGTAAAACAGAAAGAGATGCGAAGTTCCTCTTGTCCGTACTGACCTTCCTTCCTAAAGAAGTTGGAATGCAAGTATTGGGGTCATACATAGTTTACAATGTAACTATTTATAAATGTACAAACAATGCTTTTTTGATTTTTAAATAAGTAATGAATTCTTTACTAAGTAATGGTTGTGTGGTACCTGGCAGTGAGTGGAGTTGCGTGTCCCTGTGTGTCTGCAGGCTGAATGTGTGCGTCCCAGAAGGCTCTCTGGTGGCCGTGGTGGGACACGTGGGCTCGGGAAAGTCCTCGCTGCTCTCCGCCCTGCTCGGAGAGATGGACAAACTGGAAGGAAGCGTGGCTGTCAAGGTGAAAATCCCATTTGATTTCCTCCATAAGGATTTAGATGATCCGCTATGAAGTCTAAACCAGGGGTTTTCAGCGTTTTTTAAGCCAAGGACCCCTAAACTAAAAGAGAGATGGAGCCTACAATAACATGTGGGCAGACTAAAGCCTTTATACATAACTTTTTTTGTGCATAGAATACTAAGCTATGAAAATATTTATTGGCATGATTTTATAAATCATGTTTTAATGTTAAACGTACATGTGGCAAAGTGAATCCTCAGGATGAACTGGATCTTTGGATGGCTACCTTACCTATAGGCCAGTTAGCCTATCATCAGTGTTTATTTTTATTTTTTTTCACAAAAAGAATTATTTATATTTGCTAATAATATGTTGGATGCATGTTAAGACGAGCTGTTCACACAGCAATGGGCTGTGGGGACTTTAAAGCAGAGGGGTTCTTCCTCTGGGGAGCAGGACTGTGCTTTGTCTGACTGCTCATCATCACCAACTACAGAATGCCATGGGCATTTACGTGTGTGTGTGTGTGTGTGTGTGTGTGTGTGTGTGTGTGTGTGTGTGTGTGTGTGTGTGTGTGTGTGTGTGTGTGTGTGTGTGTGTGTGTGTGTGTGTGTGTGTGTGTGTGTGTGTGTGTGTGTGTGTGTGTGTGTGTGTGTGCGGGTGTATGTGCTGGTGTATGTCAACCCTGCAGGGTTCGGTGGCCTACGTTTCCCAGCAGGCCTGGATCCAGAACTCCACCCTGAAAGACAACATCATGTTTGGTCAGGAGAGGAGGGAGAACTGGTACCAGCGTGTGGTGGAGGCCTGCGCCCTGCAGCCGGACCTGGAGATCCTTCCTGCCGGAGACGAGACGGAGATCGGAGAGAAGGTATCCAGTCAGGGTCACACACACATCGGTTTATCTGCAGAGGGGCACACATGGAGGCTATCTGCATCCAAACACTGTCACAGGCACTCCCCGAGACCAGTGGTGGAATGTAACTAAGTACATTTACTACAGTACTGTACTTAAGTCCAAATGGTGAGGTACTTGTACTTTACTTGAGTATTTTCATGCTACTTTCTACTTCTACTCCGCCACGTTTCAGAGAGAAATATTGTACTCTTTACTGCACTACATTCATCTGATAGCTTTAGTTACTAGTTACTTTAGACATTAAGATTTCTGCACATAAAATCTGATGTTTTTATTCTAAATGAAACTAGCCAACAATATAGCGGCCTACAAGTCCAGCTGAAATGATTAGACCATTAAACACACACCTGGTTGGATCCTTTACACTTTCTACAACGGGAAGAGAGTTCTTTACTTTTAATACTTTAACCACATTTTCCTGATGATACTTACACACTTTTACTTCAAGGGTAATTTCACAACAATCTTTGAAACTGGTCCAGTATTAAGCGTGAACGCTGTAACCGGCAGCCGCACACCGGCCTGCGATGTAACCCTATGGGGCAAGTGTGCATCGTCAGTGTGGTCCACTAAAAGTGCTGTTCTTTTCCACTGACAGGCTCCGATTATAATTCTCAGTGTCAACAACATTAATGAAAGGATCCCTTCAGA
The DNA here is from genome assembly GCF_010015445.1 of Perca fluviatilis. NCBI lineage: Eukaryota > Metazoa > Chordata > Actinopteri > Perciformes > Percidae > Perca > Perca fluviatilis. Next base: position 28,610,140 of record NC_053126.1, on the reverse strand, counting down.
GATAGACCTTTTTAAAACCTCTTGAAGACCTTTCTGTTTGAAATTCGGGAGAAGCCAGACCCACGTGACGTGTTTGTCCAATCAGCTGCCGGTTTTCATTTTTTGGGGCGACAATACAGATTAGCGCCGCCTGCCGTTATGGAGACTTATTACGTCTCGCGCACGCGCAGAACGTACGCTCAAGTCGGCGTCGCTTCAGTCCGACTGGCTTTTCTGCCGGCGGTCGGCCGTCGGGTTGGTGTGTCAGAGCCTTAAACCCACCAGACAAAAAAACTTTTAGCGCGTATAGAGCCAAAGTATTTGCAATCTCTCTTAATACTGGACCAATTTCAAAAGTTGTTGTTCCCATCAGTCACTTAGACACAAAAACCTAGGGAAAAAGGGTCCAGGTTGAAGAAAACAGTAGTTACCCTTTAAGTAACATTTTCAATGCACGACTTTTACTCGTAACAGAGTATTTTCACAGTGTGGTATTAGTACTTTTACTTAAGTAAAGGATCTGAATACTTCTTCCATCACTTCCTGGGACAACCTGCCTCAGCCTCACTGTTTGAACCCTTAAAGGAGAAGCCTCAGGGCTTTGTCTACAATTTTATGAAATGCTTGCTGACTACACTTTTTAAAACCCGCGTAGACACATGACAAGGCACAACAGTCTTTAAATGGCATGGTACCCTTGCCTTGTTTCTCTCTGTGCCTGTCTCTTCTGTTCAGGGCGTGAATCTGTCTGGAGGTCAGAAGCAGAGGGTGAGCCTGGCCAGGGCGGTCTATTGTGACCGGGGCGTCTACCTGCTGGACGACCCGCTGTCTGCCGTCGACGCTCACGTAGGAAAACATATCTTTGATCAAGTCATCGGCCCTCAGGGCCTGCTGAAGGACAAGGTGTGTATGATCTCAAGCCTATCCAGCCTGAAGCACCTTAACCGCTCCTAGTTTCACGTTGCTGCTTCTTGCTCATTATTCACACCGATTAATGTTGTGGTAATAGGCAGGTATAGTATGGACATAGACAGGCGCAACAACACACAGTGTGAAATGGTCTGCAAAATGAAAACTCTGAAAATGCAGAACTTAAAAAATATGTAATATGACAGCTATGTAATAACACAATTAATAGAAAGCTATGTCATTATCATATGATAATGTGAAGTGCAGGGATATTTTCCAGATTCCAGATAATAAGAACAAATATGAACTACATTAGATTATGTTACGGTCTGATGTAGAGCCCTGCGCGGGACTGTTTTCTTAATCCCGCTCCTGCCCGCTCCCGGTGGATTCCTTACCATGTGTTTGAAATCAGATGTCCCGAACTTCTGTCATAATTAACCTAATCACATGATACCCATCATCTGTTACTATTGTTTAATTTTTTTTCTTTTATATTAAACAATTAACCTCATAAGGGGAGGCTAAAATAGCATGACACAAAACCTTCCCCATTTCTTCTCCCCCTCCCCACTCTTCACTTTGGTACAGTCCCTCAGTGTGTTATTCTGTACACAGTATATCTTAGTCTCGCATGTCCAGACCTTCCTCCACAGCGCTGCAGAGGAGGCTGTGGCTGGTCCACACAGCATTCTGGGATGGGAGAAAAACATGCTCTCCTTTTTAGTGGCATTTCTTTAAACCAATCAAAATTGTCTTAGGCGGAGCCACAGTGCCTCTGCAAAACAGCCTCGGGAAGGAACTTGTTTTGGTGGAACATGTGTACGTTCAAAGGTTGTTTTAGTCGTGCAACAGAAAACTCCGATTGGACAGATAGTCTAGCTAGCTGTCTGGATTTACCCTGCAGAGATCTGAGGAGCAGATAACCATAGTCCTCAGAAATCCACCAGAGTTTAGAACGCCAACACAAAGAAAGAGAGGGAGGTGACGGACATCCGGCCGAAAAGAGGGACATCCTGCAGAATTTTCTGCAGCACCGGAGCAATCCCGTAAGTGGAACGTCGTGGATATAGACTATATAGATCCAGACGATTCACTTGACATAAATTCCGGCAGAAGCCATCCAAAAGGCTTGCTTAGTTCTGACTGACTGGTGGGTTGTCCCGGACATTTATCCTCTGAAACCCTGGGAGGGATTGTGCTTACATGTGGCTCGTTAGTCTACCTAGCTGTCATGTGAGAGTTGTTAGAGTAACATAAATCAAGGCATGGCCACACATAAGCAAAATGCCGTTATGTGCCTCCCTTCCACCTCCTTTCTGCCCCCAAGACGATTGTGATTGGTTTAAATAAATGCCAATAAACCAGAGCTCTTTTTTTCTCCCGTCCCGCAATGCTGTGTGGACTAGCCAGGCCCTCCTCCACAGCGCGGTGGAGGAAGGTCTGGCAATGCGAGACTAGGTTGTTGATATCTGTGTATGGTAATACGGTTTGGAAGGTTTTTAATGGATACAGTAATGATTTACTGAATTGAAACGTTTTTTACACACTTGCATGTTAAATGAGTGTGGATGTGTGTGCAGACTCGTGTGCTGGTGACCCATGGGCTGAGCTACCTGCCCCAGGCCGACCTGATCCTGGTCCTGGTGGAGGGCCAGATCACAGAGATGGGCTCCTACCAGCATCTCATGGCCACCCAGGGAGCCTTCGCCGAGTTTCTGCGGACATACGCTGCCGTCGAGCACACTGACAACGACGGTGAGACAGGCACACTGCACTTTATACTGACATATGTAATGTGGCCGTATATTTAAATATAGAGCTTTTTTTATGTTCCTTTGTCACAACAAGGAGTGGTTGTTCATTGCAAATGCTGAGAATGAGGAAATGTGCTCCATGAGCATTAACAATGTTTCGCATCTTTGTTTGCTGCAGTGGATCTAGATGATGTTTAAGGATCAGTTATGTTATCATATTTTTTGTTTCCTTCCTACATGTAGAACCTGTGCCAAAGAGTGGAACCAAAGGAATGGAGAACGGCAGCGCAACTGCTCTTGCTGGGTAAGTAAAACTGAACAGCAATGAAGCTCTCTGGCACAGAGAAATAAATAAATAAAAGAATAAAAAATATATATATACAGTACAGGCCAAAAGTTTGGACACACCTTCTCATTCAATGTGTTTCTTTATTTTCATGACTATTTACATTGTAGATTCTCACTGAAGGCATCAAAACTATGAATGAACACATATGGAATTATTTACTTAACAAAAAAGTGTGAAATAACTAAAAACATGTCTTATATTTTAGATTCTTCAAAGTAGCCACCCTTTGCTTTTTTATATATATATATATATATATACATACACACATACATACAGTGCCTTGCGAAAGTATTCGGCCCCCTTGAACTTTTCGACCTTTTGCCACATTTCAGGCCTCAAACATAAAGATATAAAACTGTAATTTTTTTTGAAGAATCAACAACAAGTGGGAGACAATCATGAAGTGGAACGAAATTTATTGGATATTTCAAACCTTTTAAACAAATAAAAAACTGAAATATTGGGCGTGCAAAATTATTCAGCCCCCTTAAGTTAATACTTTGTAGCGCCACCTTTTGCTGCGATTACAGCTGTAAGTCGCTTGGGGTATGTCTCTATCAGTTTTGCACATCGAGAGACTGACATTTTTGCCCATTCCTCCTTGCAAAACAGCTCGAGCTCAGTGAGGTTGGATGGAGAGAGTTTGTGAACAGCAGTTTTCAGTTCTTTCCACAGATTCTCGATTGGATTCAGGTCTGGACTTTGACTTGGCCATTCTAACACCTGGATATGTTTATTTGTGAACCATTCCATTGTAGATTTTGCTTTATGTTTTGGATCATTGTCTTGTTGGAAGACAAATCTCCGTCCCAGTCTCAGGTCTTTTGCAGACTCCATCAGGTTTTCTTCCAGAATGGTCCTGTATTTGGCTCCATCCATCTTCCCATCAATTTTAACCATCTTCCCTGTCCCTGCTGAAGAAAAGCAGGCCCAAACCATGATGCTGCCACCACCATGTTTGACAGTGGGGATGGTGTGTTCAGGGTGATGAGCTGTGTTGCTTTTACGCCAAACATAACGTTTTGCATTGTTGCCAAACAGTTTGATTTTGGTTTCATCTGACCACAGCACCTTCTTCCACATGTTTGGTGTGTCTCCCAGGTGGCTTTTGGCAAACTTTAAACGACACTTTTTATGGATATCTTTAAGAAATTGCTGCATCCAGAGTGATCATGGGCCTCTTGGCTGCATCTCTGATCAGTCTTCTCATTGTATGAGCTGAAAGTTTAGAGGGACGGCCGGGTCTTCGTAGATTTGTAGTTGTCTGATACTCCTTCCATTTCAATATTATCGCTTGCACAGTGCTCCTTGGGATGTTTAAAGCTTGGGAAATCTTTTTGTATCCAAATCCAGCTTTAAACTTCTCCACAACAGTATCTCGGACCTGCCTGGTGTGTTCCTTGTTCTTCATGATGCTCTCTGCGCTTTACACGGACCTCTGAGACTATCACAGAGCAGGTGCATTTATACGGAGACTTGATTACACACAGCTGGATTCTATTTATCATCATTAGTCATTTAGGTCAACATTGGATCATTCAGAGATCCTCACTGAACTTCTGGAGAGAGTTTGCTGCACTGAAAGTAAAGGGGCTGAATAATTTTGCACGCCCACTTTTTCAGTTTTTTATTTGTTAAAAAAGTTTGAAATAGCCAATGAATTTCGTTCCACTTCATAATTGGGACCCACTTGTTGTTGATTCTTCACAAAAAATTACAGTTTTATATCTTTATGTTTGAGGCCTGAAATGTGGCAAAAGGTCGAAACGTTCAAGGGGGCCGAATACTTTCGCAAGGCACTGTACATATACATACATACATACATACATACATACATACATACATACATACATACTACATACTATGTACATACAGTGTGTGTGTATATATAGCGATACACACACACACAATAGCTGTTAGTGGGGGGGGCGACCGCATCTCCGAGGTTTTTGGTATGAGTTTACCTAAATATTTATTTTGCCATGATATATACTAGCTGTTTGTGTGTTTCTTTGCTCCATGTGTAAGCAGCAGTCCGGGTGTCAGCAGCGTGTCCAAACTGTCCCCGACGGCTGAGGAGAACAAGGTGCTGGGCAAGAAAGCCAAGGACCCCGAGGTGGGCAAGCTGATGGAGGCTGATAAGGCCGGCACTGGACAGGTAGGCAGAGGCTTGACATGCTCAGCCACATCCCAGCAGCCAAATGATCCTCATCTCTCTGTGATGGTCCCAACCCCAGCCACGTCCAGCTACGGCTGGGTACCCAATTCAATCCTTTTTTTGGCACAGACCAATTGCCTCTTTAGTGTCGAGTATTGAAAAATGCCTCGTCATTCAATCCCCAATTTCAATACCTAAGGAGTAAATCTCATCAGCGTCAGCGAGCCAGTCAGCACGCAGCATGCTTCTACCAATATCTAATAATGTCTGTGGTTGGCTGTCTAACGTTACACGTCGTAGAGACTCGCAGGAAAAACTCAACGTTACACAGAGACGGGGCTCACGTAGTCAGAGCTGGAACATAAATAAAAAAACATTTGCCGTAATGTTTAAATTTCTTTTAGGAATTTGTTATCGAAAAAAAAAAAATTGTTTAGGAACCGGTATAAAAGGCAAGGTATTGGTATGGTATGGAACATTTTTAAACGCTACCCAGCCCTAATCCCCGCTGTTCTCCCCAGGTCAAGCTGTCTGTGTTCTGGGCGTATCTGAAAGCCATCGGAGTGCTTTTGTCCTGCATCAGTCTGCTGCTGTTCCTCGCCCATCACCTGGCCTCGCTGTTCTCCAACTACTGGCTGAGCCTGTGGACCGACGACCCCGTGGTCAACGGCACTCAGCCGAACAGACAGATGAGACTCGGGGTGTACGGGGCTCTCGGCCTGTCCCAGGGTAATTTGCGCATCTTGAAATGGCTACATTTCTAAATACTACAATTCAATTGTATGGGGATGTGGCAGAGGATATCATATGACACATGCCTATGGTGTATGGCCTATGGAGACCTGGGTTCGATTCCCACTGCAATACATCAGCCAATGTGTCCCTGAGCAAGACCCTTAAAGTGATGGTTCGGAGTAATTCACCCTAGGGTCCTTTGCACCATGACCTCGAGCCAAACACCCCCCCAGAAGCTTTTTTCACCTGGGTCTAACATTGGGCGAGTTAGCGTAGAGTAGCGTTAGCCGCTGAATAGCTTAGCGCGGGGCTAATGGACCCACGTTTCTATCTCTTAAATGACCCCACTAATAATGCCCGAAATGATACCAAAGGTCTACACTAGTATATATAGGTTATGCTCTCATAAAACGATGGATTGGAAAGTTTGTAAGTACACCAGAAGTTTATGAACACTTGCCTGCTCTCTTCTGCTCTCTGTTGCTGTTGCTGCTGTTGCTGCTACCTGCAGTTAGACGAGTGCTTAGGGCCGTCTATAAATTACTACACGCAAAAGAGATACAACAAAAATATGTATTAATTTAATGATTAAATAAGGTAATGTCTCCAAACTTACCCCAATTATTACTTGTCTCCTACTAGTTATATTACAGCACTTACCTTTAAAAATAAGTTAAATTAAAAAAATTTTTTGTTTTGTATTGTAACGTTTGATATATTCCTAAGCACACTCGTCACAGCAGCAACAACAACAGCAGAGAGCAGAAGCCAGCAGGCAAGTGTTATTTACATAAACTTCTGGTGTACTTACAAACTTTCCAATCCATCGTTTTTATGAGAGCATAACCTATATATACTAGTGTAGACCTTTGGTATCAATTCGGGCATTTTTAGTGGGGTCATTTAAGAGATAGAAACGTGGGTCCATTAGCCCCGCGCTAAGCTATTCAGCGGCTAACGCTACTCTACGCTAACTCGCCCAATGTTAGACCCAGGTGAAAAAAGCTTCTGGGGGGGTGTTTGGCTCGAGGTCATGGTGCAAAGGACCCTAGGGTGAATTACTCCGAACCATCACATTAACCCCTATTTGCTCCAGAGGCATGCGACTTCTGACATACAGTATATAGCAAACTGTATGTCGCTTTGGATAAAAGCATCCGCTAAATGAAATGTAATGTAATGTAATTTCATTTATAGTGTCAAATCATAACAGAAGTTATCTCAGGACACTTTACAGATGGAGTAGGTCTAGACCACATTCTATAATTTATAAAGATCCAACAATTCCCCCCCCAGGAGCAAGCATTTGGTGCGACAGTGGCGAGGAATAACTTCCTTTTTAAACAGGCAGAAACTTCGGGAAGAACCAGGCTCTTGGTGGGCGGCCACCTGCCGCTACTTGAGGTGCTGTTAATCATATTCCTCTGAAAGTTCAGATAATGAATGATATATTTAACTGAGGAAGTCTCTGATTACATGCAGACTTAAAATCAAGCATTTCCACTGGATCAATTTGGAGACTTGCCAAATTGAGGCCCCACATAATAAAGTCCCACATTTGTATCTTGGAACAGCTACATTTATAAAGACATGAGGTGCTGTAAACATTGCTGCGTTCAGCTATGTTCCCAGCACACTTCAGGCAACTGGTTTTCTTTCAAGCTAAGTAGCTATGACTGGCTGCTTCTCAATTTTTGTGGTTTTGACCATTTGGGCTTGTTTACCATGATTTGTGGGTGTGACTTTTTGCTGCGTCATCCCCAATTCATATCTGTACAACGAATGTGTTAGAATAAATTGTTGATAGAGCACAACATTGCTTCCAAGAGCTCAAAGTTTTGCATATACAGTATCAATCCTTTTAATTTAGCTCTCAAAGTGCATTAAAATATAATGTAGAAAAGTGTTCTTCCAGGGTCCCGAGGTCCACCCACCACGGTCTCACCACTGCAGCATGTCCAAATGATCTTACCCAGGTCTCTGCTGTGTTTTGTAGGTGTGGCAGTCTTTGGCTACTCCCTGTCCACGTCCATCGGGGGCATCCTGGCGTCCCGCTGCCTCCACCAGTCCATGCTGTACGACGTCCTGCGCTCACCCATGTCCTTTTTTGAGCGAACCCCCAGCGGCAACCTGGTCAACCGCTTCGCCAAGGAGATGGATACCATTGACTCCGTGATCCCCAGCATTATTAAGATGTTCATGGGCTCGATGTTTAACGTGATGGGTGCTTGTGTTATCATCCTGATGGCCACGCCGCTGTTGGCTATCATCATTCCTGTTCTCGGCCTGCTTTACTTTTTTGTGCAGGTTAGTTGGAAATGTTTGGATGGTAAAACCTTCCTTTCATACATGTTGTTGGGGGATGTGTAAAAAGGTCTTCGTCCTACAGTGTTCATCTGATAAGGATGTAAATGTCCCTTTTAAAAAGTGTCACTGTACTACCACTTCTGGCTGCACTATATTTAAAGAGCCCCTATTATGCTCCTTTTCAGCATCTTTGTACTCTTGGGGTCTCCTAGAATAGGTTTGCATGCTTTGATGTTCAAAAAACATATTCTGTTTCTCATACTGTCCTTTGCTGCAGCTCCTCTGCCTGAAACACTCTGTCTGAGCTCTTGGCCCCGCCTTCCTGAAAAGCCCAGTCTGCTCTGATTGGTCAGCTGGCCCACTCTGTTGTGATTGGTCAACAAAATTCAAACAAGCCACTGGGCAGGCTGTGCTTGCTCAGGCAGCACCTATGGGCAGCGCATATGAAAAACTGGGCTGGCTTTCTTCAGTGACATCACTAATGGAGGAATTTCAAACAGGAATGTGGGCGAGCCGTTTCAGGCAGTTGAGAAAAAGTGCTGTCTGTAGGAGAGAGAGCTCAGTTTGGAGTGAAATTTGTGTTTTTTTTATACTTTATACATCTATAACATACACACACAAAACTATATAACACACTAAAATAAGGGGAAAAGCCTAATGGGGGCTCTTTAATTGATGTGAATGAAGTAGTCCGACGTCTCTGTCCTTCCTCTGTCCAGAGGTTTTATGTGGCGTCATCTCGCCAGCTGAAGCGCCTGGAGTCAGTCAGCCGTTCACCCATCTACACCCACTTCAACGAAACACTGCTGGGCACCTCCGTCATTCGAGCCTTCGGTGAACAGGAGCGCTTCATCCGAGAGAGTGACCAGCGGGTGGACCACAACCAGAAGGCCTACTACCCCAGCATAGTAGCAAACCGGTTAGGGACACTTTCACTACTCCCTGTTGGATTTTAGCAGATTTTTAAGAGTGCTTTTGATCACTTCAAATAATCCTCTGATTGTGTTGCATGCGCCACTTAGTTCTTTAGTTGCAATGGTCTTCTTTTCTTCTTTTGTCACTGGATGTGTGTCTGTGTAGGTGGCTGGCTGTCCGCCTGGAGTTTGTAGGAAACTGCATTGTGTCATTCGCTGCTTTGTTTGCCGTCATAGCCAGAGAGAGCCTGAGTCCAGGCATCATGGGGCTGTCTATCTCCTACGCCCTTCAGGTAAACACTCATACTCCAGCTCACATCTTCTTCAGGAGCACACACAAGGTTAAAAAACCTATTCTATAGGATGCTTTCACATTTAAAAAAATTTTTTTTTTTAATGTAATTACATCATTAAGTATATAAATCACTTTGTATCTCCTTTTGTATCAGTGCATTTCTTGACCTTTTACCAGATCAGCACTCACTTGGACTTTCAGCTAAATGCAGAATACAAGGAACCTCTGAAACTGATGTGTGCTACCAATAACTAAATAATTAAACTCAGTCACTTCAGAGTCAGTTCACTACATGGAGTTTAGCCTAACTGCCCCATCAACAAAGTTCATCTGTTAAAAACATTCCTTTTATATTATTTAAAGGTGCAGTAGGTAAGACTTATAAAACTAACTTTCTGTCATATTTGCTGAAACTTACTAATGTTCCAGTAGAACTACATGAAGCGGGTCATTTTCAAAAAGAATCTGGCTCCTCTGGCACCACCTACAGCCTGTAGTGCGATTTGCAAAAATCCACCCTCTCTGTTCCCTGGGTGGTGTCTAACTGCGTGTCAATCACTTCTCATGCACACGCATTCATTCGCCCTTGTGGGGGGGAGGGGCTTAGGAGACCGTTTTGGTTTTACCTACGGCACCTTTAAGTGACATATGTTGCAAAAGCATGTATGATTTCAGTTATGAAAAATCTATGTAATCTTTTTTTTTTATTATTATTATTATTAATTCCTTAGTATTTCCAGTAGCAATTCATTACGGAAAATTATTCAGTAAGGTCTGTTGATTAACGATAGTAATTGGGATTTCTAAAAAGATTTTTTTGCTCCTGTCCCATTATTGCTCACTGTGAGCAAGTCTGGCATCTGAGATTAACTAGCACAACCATGGCCAGAAGTAGGAACAGCTCCTAAATGTCTTTTGAGCAGTATAACAAAGTTATAGTGGCATAAAACGTAAAAAAAAAAAAAAGGAAAACTGTAAGTTAAATTTATTTGATAATTTATTTATTTTTAATAGAAAAACAGTTGAATCAGATTATACAACATTTACCTAAGGGAACACATGTAAGGAATTTTGGCTGTACATTCACACAAAGAATTATTTACATTTTTACAAACTTAACACCAGTTTTGGAAAGTAACTAGGTACTTTTACTCCAGTGCTGTACTTAAGTACAAATGTTGAGGTGCTGTTATATTTTTTTAATGCCACTTTCTACTTCTACTCCGCTACATTTCAGAGATAAATATTGTACTTTTTACTCCACTACATTAATCTGACAGCTTTAGTTACTAGTACTTTTACTTTTAATACTTTAACTACATTTTCCTGATGATACTTATATACTTTTACTTAACTAAATGTTCAATGCAGGACCTTTTAATTGTAACAGAGTATTTGATTACAGTGTGGTATTAGTACTTTTACTGAAGTAAAGGATCTGAATACCTTTTACACCACTGTTTACCAGTAGGCTGGTCTGTTGTTTGGTGCTGAGACTGGCAGTCTCAGTCACCGATTGGATACATTTTCATCACATGACCATGCCTCACAGTGAACAAACCCGTTAGCCTTCTTGAAGATTAAAACCCATAGAATATTTTTTTTTAATGCATTTTACAGCTTCTTGAGCATGCAAACTTTTGAAGGACATGTTCAATGCGAGTTTTTTACATAATGTCGGCACATTCTACCAAGACGCATTCAGGGACGGTCAGAATTTTGAGAATCAGACAAACAATTTGATTTCTACAGGTTTCTAGCATCTTTCTAGGGTAAGTGGTTTTTCGATGGCGATCTTTTAAACAAAACATGCTGATTCAAACCTGCCATGTGGTAGGTGATGTGTGTTTTTACAACTGCGATGCTGTATATATTAGTGTTTGTTTACACTCTCTCCTTGGCTTCCCTGTGTCCCCTGTGCAGCTGACTGCGTCTCTGACCTGGCTGGTGAGGATGTCCTCTGATGTGGAGACCAACATAGTGGCTGTGGAGAGAGTCAAGGAGTACAGTGACACGGAGAAAGAGGTACGCAATAAACAACCGAACAATCCCAGCTATAACATTGTTGTGGTTTTGGAGGGAGGACCAAATGTCTTCATGGTGCTGGAATGGGACATTTATAACTCAAGCTACAGGAAACTGTATTTCCATTCCTGTTTTTTTAGAATATATAGTATAAATAGGATATATGCATGATTTACTGTGCAAAGCATTCAAAGTGACACACTTCACTCCAGGATGATCACATGATCACGATGATGACCTCACGGAAGGCCATGGTCATGTGGACGCGCCGACAATGTTGTTGTCATTACTTAGAATTCCTCATGGGGGAGACAGAAACTACGCACTATAACTTTAAAGTATTTATAATATTCTATACATATAATGATCTGCAAATGGAGTTTCATACGATGTAATTGCGTTCTACTATGCCAAAAAAACAATGAGACTGAAAAGTAGTTGATGGTGCTACTATACACTGCCATAAGTAGATCCGATTAGCTCCACCTTGGTCAGCTAAACCTACTGTTAAGGTTTACCTCAGCATATATAATAACAGAACACACTTTTAGCTAATTTGTCTTTTATTTAAGGGAGATTTTAAATAGACGAGTTTTACTTGGAAGTAGTTTTCCATGTTGTAGTAATACTTTTACTGAAGTGGAAGCTGTGGATACCACTGTTTCTCCACTCTTTCCAGCTCTATATCTGATACAAAATAAAGGCGCGGAGAGTGCAGGAGTGGGGGTAGCGGACTTGTTTGAATGTATCCTCTGTCCTCCAGGCGGAGTGGAAGCACGAGCCCTCCAGCCTCCCCCCGGGGTGGCCCACGGACGGCTGCATCGACATCAGAGGCTTGGGCCTGCGCTACCGCCCCGATCTGGATCTCGCCATCCACAACATCACCATCAACATAAACAAAGGAGAGAAGGTCAGCCTTCACATCACTGCGCTGAAGCCAGTCTCTGTGTTCGGGGGTGAACTGATGAGGGAGTGGGTGTGACGGTGTATGTGCCTTCCATCTGTGTTGATGTGTGTCTGTGTACAGTATGTGTGTGTATACAGACAGTATATGTGTGTAGAGTACAATATATGTGTGTGTACAGTACAGTTTGTGTACAGTGTGTGTGTACAGTGTGTGTCTGTGTACAGTATGTGTGTGTACAGTATGTGTATACAGACTGTGTGTGTGTGTGTGTACAGTTCAGTATGTGTGTACAGTATTATCTGTGTACAGGCAGTGTGTTTACAGTATGTGTGAATATTACTGTGTGTAAAGTACAGTGTGTGTACAGTATGTGTGTGTACAGTATGTGTGTGTAAAGTACAGTATATATGTATTGTACGAAGTACAATACTACTTGGTTTTTTTTTTTCTCTGGAGCGGGGAAATCCTCCCTGATGCTGGGGCTGTTCCGGATCATCGAGGCAGCTGAGGGCCACATCTTCATTGATGGGGTGGACATTGCTCAGCTGGGCCTCCATGAACTGCGTTCCAGAATCACCATCATACCACAGGTCAGTGCAGGGAGGCCGCCTAGGGACATGGTGTAGAATGGCATCTGAATGTTCTGCCAGGGATGGACATTAATGGTAGCCCCCGGTAAACCGAGAATTGTTGTTAATGCTACTAGACACTACACACGTAAAGTATGGCCTAGCTTTTTGTATTCTCAGACTGACAATGGGGCACAGTTAACTTCTCGTAACAGTTGGTCCCATGATGTGATGCACAGACATACGCTCCCCTGTCCCCTCTCCTCAGGACCCAGTGCTGTTTTCCGGCTCTCTGAGGATGAACCTGGATCCTTTTGACAGCTACTCTGACGAGGGAGTATGGAGGGCTCTGGAGTATTCCCATCTCAAGAGCTTTGTGTCCGGCCTGCCAAACAAACTCAACCACGAGTGTAGTGAAGGAGGAGAGAACCTCAGGTATAACCGCTTTACATACAGCCGTGCAAACTACAAAATGCGATTGATGGATTATGAATTACATCCAACAGTTATCCAGACACTTCTTCTCTGTTTGATTAAGAACGTTTACTGTTAAACAGAAATATAACACTGCCCTTAAGCCTCTATCAGTGACAGTCAACACTTTCTACACAGATATTTCAAAGTCAAAGCCTTATTACCTTTCCCGGGACACTAGTAATGTGAAACATATGCAGAAGATAATGAGTTTCATTGAGGAAGCAGTAGGAGTAGAAGCAAATTGAATTTGTTTGCCTGGCCTTTTATAAGAGGGACCAGCTTTTCATGTTTAATGCTGAACATAACTTATTACTGAAAACATGACTTCATAAACCATCAATAAAGCCTTCCAGAAAGCCTCACATACCCTGGAATGAATCCTCCATAGTGTCAAATACAACTACAGAGGTAATATCTCTCATCAGACAAGCTGAGTAATGCTTAAAGTGCCCATATTATGAAACAAATCCCATTTTTTCTGGGATTTGGGGTGTTATTTTGTGTCTCTGGTGCTTCCACACGCATACAAACTTTGAAAAAATGCTGTTTTGAGTGAGATACGGTTTCTGAATGCGTCCTGCCTTCAGTCTCCGGGTGAGCTGTTCAAAATCTGCACGGCTTTCTACGTCACTAGCTGAGACGAGCTGGCTAACCGCAACCATCAGCATGCTAGCGCTAGCATGCTAACGCTAGCATGCTACCACGTTCTCAATGGCAAAGCACTGCTACAACACACACAAGTTCACCATAATCTACAAAAGAACTACTTACATGTGCGCCCTCATTTAGAAGAAGTCTCCCAGCTAATCCTGCCTTGTAACTGACTGAAGTTGGAGAAACAACCTTTCTCTTACTGTCTACGGAAACAGCTAGCTAACATGAGCCTTACCTAGCTACTGCGCATGTGCGACTACAAACAAAGATGGTACAGAAGAAGAGATGTCTCACTCTGTAGCTGAAACAGAGACCTGAACACAGGGTGAAAAGAGGAGCTGCAGCAGTGAGAGAGAGCTGTGCAGTGCAAAATATGGTGTTTTTTGAAAATTAAACCATGTAAACCTATTCTGGTACAACCTTAAAATACAATCATGTACCTGAAAATGAGCATAATATGGGAGCTTTAACCTGCTCTGTAGCATTCATTCAGACTCCTGTACAAACTGCAAGCTTCCATCAGCATGGACACGTGCTTCCGCAGGTGGACCGCCGCCGAGCGCTCCGTAGGTCCAAAAGCCAACTCCGAGAGAGGACCAGGGGTTGTCTAACCCGACCGCGGTTTGAAAACGTGACCAGCGAGGACTTGGACCTGAGCCCAGAGCGTGGCTCTGTGTGCTGACGTGCTGACGTCTTGTGTGTTTTATCGCCAGTGTGGGTCAGCGCCAGCTGCTGTGCCTGGCCAGAGCTCTGCTGAGGAAGACCAAGATCCTGGTTCTAGACGAGGCCACAGCCGCCGTGGACATGGAGACAGACAACCTGATCCAGTCCACCATCCGCTCTCAGTTTGAGGACTGCACCGTCCTAACAATAGCTCACCGCCTCAACACCATCATGGACTACACCAGGTACCGTATGCTACACATAAACACGCCAATTACAAAATGCTTTACTATGGGAATGCCTGTGTATTCAGTCTTGTATAAAGTACTTGAAAGCAATACTTGAGCAAAAAGTACAAGTATCTTACCAGAAAATGACTTTGGTAGAAGTTAAAGTCACCTTTTGGAATATTAGTCTTAAAGTATCTGGTATTTACTGTACTTAAGTATCAAAAGTCATTTTATGATATCAAATGTACTTCATCTTTTAGAAGTATTATCTCAAGATAAATAATGGATTATATTTTCTCATGTAAAGCTAATGAAATTGATTCAAATGTCATCTGGAGATGTCAAGCATTAGTTGGACATCACAGGGGCTGCTCTCGTACAGAGAGAATTTCATCATTATCCTGGCCCCTCTAGGGTCCTGGTGTTGGACAAGGGAGAGATGGCCGAGTTTGACTCTCCCTCCAACCTCATCGCTCAGAGAGGAGCCTTTTACAAGATGGCCAAGGACGCTGGGCTGGTGTGAAGCAGGCGGAGGGGGGGCCTCCCTTTGTTCGGCTGCTCCTCTGAGCCCCCGCCAGCTCCTCTGCTCGCCGCTGTGGACGTCCCAGTTACAGACTGAGATGCAGATACAGTAGGGGAAATGTTAAGATTTAGAGTGTTTTGACTATTTAAGCAAGTTTGTTGATGAAGAACGGGTTTGATTTGACCCGCTCTACCATCCACAGTCCTCATTTAACTCCCCCCCCCCCCCCCCCCCCAGTTGGATGGTGCCTGTATGTACCCCCTGATTCTTCCCACTCCTTTCACCTTCTTTTACTGCCATTTCTACCATGGACCAGGGGTCGAAGGGTTCTAACAAAGGACATATTGTATACCGATTTATTTTGACACGGAGTTGTACCTGTGCTCGATTAAGGCAGGGGAGTTTTACTGCTCCACAGACAGAAGTCCGTGCAGTCTGTCTCATACACAGTTCACTTCTGGTTGTGGTAACCAGTGCTGAGGTCAGGAGAGGACAGAAAGGCTGTGTTCCTGTATATACAAATCGTATTGTGCCAAAGACTGCCCTAAACTCGATTTGGGATGCTGCTGATTACGTAGACAGCGCATTCAAATGGACGTATGGGTGTTGTTATTGTCCAAATAGACTAGTAAGCTCAACAATTGCTTTGTCCCAATTCCATACTACATATTAGTTGTATACAGTACGCTCTGTATACCAGTCTTTTGCACTAAGCTGTATTTTACAGTCCGTATTCAAGAAATCAACAGGCTTAACAGGAAAATATCCAATCTGTGGTCTGCACTCAATTGAATGGATAAGGCTGGCACTGTTGTATATTTTCTTAATCAAATGAAAAATTCAATTAAAGCTGCAAGCAGCGATGAAGGGCCCTCGCCCCTCCCGGCGAGTCGCGGGGACTGGCGGGACACCGGTTGATGCAGTTGTGGATTTCCTAACCATCTGACACTGCACGCACGAGTTGGGGCTCCTGCACACTGGCTGCGTGGCGTGTCCGTTTTTATTTCGGCTCCCATGTCAACAGGTTAGAGCTTGCACACTGCCTGCGCACGCATGCTAGTAATAGAACCGCAAGCGTGTTGGAAGCGTTTCCAGGCAAAATAGAATAGGAAAAGATGTTTACATGTCACTTTGACACAAATACATTTAATAAATGACATTTTGATGTTTGAAAGTCTCTAGGTTTTGACATAAATGCAGATATAAATGTAATTCAAAAAATAATAAATAATTATGGATTTCCAAATATTGCACCTGTCAATACAGAAGGAAATATTCTGTAGACTGTTTTGCCGTCAATACTGCCGACGTTGTCTTTGCTGTAAATCAGATCAGTATATATTTATATTTAGGTTTATGGGAAACATACATGTGCCCAGACAAGGCTAGCAGCAGCAGCGCCGCGTCAGACACGTTTCTGGTGTGCAAAGACATAGAAAACACCACGCAGCCGCCACGCAACTGACACGCAACGCTCACGCCCCGCAGCCAGTGTGCAGGAACCCTTAGACATTATTTTTGGGTGGAGTGTGTAGCACTGGAAATGACTTATTGCTAATGTTTACCACTTCTTACCACGTCTTGACATGCTGATCCAATTTAAGAAAGATCTGTGGAGGAATTTTATAATTTTTCAAATGTAAAGGGCCTAAAATTGCACGTTGTCACATGACGCATGACATCATCGTTCGAGATGTCCAAGATTCCTTTGCAATTTAAGGTTGCATCAGTCGGAGGATTATACCAACCAAAAAATGAAACTAAAAGCAATATGTTGTGAATATGGGAGGAACTATGTCCAAATGAAGGCCTTCAACGCATTAAGGTGTGCTATGGAGCGCGCTAAACACGCATGGACCAAAACGCCAATATAGTCTCGCTATGCTCACAGGTTTTGTTGTGTGCGCCAACTTCCTTGAGTTTTCGAGGATATTAAATCATCAAAAATGTAGCCAAAGGCTAAAACTAGAGCCACGCCCAAGCCATCAATCAAAATAATTACTAGTTTGAACATGGCTGCTAAATCTGAGTTTTGTGCATCCTAAAGTCGTTCGTAAAATAAAAAATGAGCGCACAAAATCCACGATGGCTGACTTCCTGTCAGGCAAAAGAAGAAAAAAATCGGAGAGCCTTAAAGAGCCCATATTATGTTTTTTTTTTTTTTTTTTTTTCATCTTTTAGTTTTTTTGTGTACGTAATAGATGTACAGAATGTACAAAAAACTGATTTCACTTCAAGCTGAGCTTTCTATTCCACAGACAGCTCTTTTTCTCAACTGCTGTCGAGCCGGATGCAAGCTAGGACCCTCAGTCTTTCAGGCACAGGAGCTGCAGCAATGGGCAGTATGAGAAACATAATGTTTTTTTTAACATCAAACCATGTAAACCTATTCTAGCAGAACCCAAAAGTACAAATATGATGCTGAAAAGGAACATAACAGGGACTCTTCAAGATGAAAGCAATGCTCCCACCTAATTTTGTGAACATCAAAGGACTTTTATCCCGACCTCGACATGTTTGGGGGCGCCGTGGAGGTCTGACAAGTGTGCCAATTTTTTCGTGAGTTTTTGAGCATCCCAAGCCCTCAAAGAAGCGATTGCGGCGCAGAAAATGATACTCTTTACAAAAACATTAGGTTCCTCACACTTTCATGCTCGGGGCCCCAAATATCCCCAGGCCTATCTGTAAAGCAGGTGTCCTAGAGCACAGCGAAGTGGACTCCAATCCATTTGAATTAGTAGGCAGTATGGAACTGGGACACAGCTAATGTTTTCACCTTTTTAGCTAGCAAAGCTAGCTGATTCTATATAAGGCACTGCACTCGGTGTGTTCAGTGTAATATTTTTTTTTGGGAATGACATGCAGCAAAGGGCCGCAGGTCGGAGTCGAACCCGGGCCTGCTGCCGTCGAGGAGTAAACCTCTATATATGGGCGCCCACTCTACCAACTGAGCTATTCGGGCGCCCGCGTTCAGTTTAATATAAGGTCGTTAGAAGTGATTCTTCTGAGGGGGGAGGGGGGTGTCATCAGCAGGACGTGGATGTGTTGGGAGCAACAGCAGCTGGTTGGTCAGAAACATCAGTCAGGCTGATGATGTCAGAGGCCCAGGC